>NC_135082.1:14445000-14692500 GCF_051107435.1 Chaetodon auriga | reverse complement strand
CTCAATCATGACTTTAATAGCCATAGAACAACAGCAGAAGCTATCATCACAAACTCAGTGGAGTCAGTATACACACCATGATGAACCACACTAAGGAGATGAGGTATTGGTTGTAATATAGTGTGGGTTTAGTTAATTGTCTGCTTTGTGAATACTGACTGAAATATTTTGGAACAAAGCTGAGGCAGAAAATGAATCAGATGTTCAAACAAGAAGAACTTGAGTTGTAAAACAAACTGTGAAATAAAGCCCCTGTTTAAACAGAAGCCCCAAGGATCTAACATTAGGCCTGGATTTAGCATAGATTATGATCAAATGATACAACTGAGAGCCAGAGGAATAAGGAAGCCCTGATGTGTAAATAGTACAAGTACCCTGATGAGATGGAACATATGTTAAGTAAGATTATAGCACTGTTGGGTTTTTTGGATAGTGGAAAAAGACATAAACACAACACCGACATTATCATCTTATAAAGCTGATTTGCCAATTTACACATACAGCAGATATGGAGCAATATCAGCATTCACTTGGAATTGTGTTTCTGACCAACTAACAAATGCAAGTCTGATATTCACTCTCCCTTTAGCTCTGTTTTTTGGTCTCCGCCAGCTCTTAAGGGAAATATCTGGCTCTTTACTTGCTAAATGCTCCAACATGTTCACCTGAGTCTCTGATGTCTGTCAGTTGTTTTGTTCTGGACAGGTGATGTGCAGTGGGTGCTGCTGAGTGTGGACCAGTAAAGCTGTGGCTGCAAAATGAAAGTCAGTCAGCTGAAAGATGCCAAAACGCTCTGTGGAGCAGAGTCAATGGCTTTGTCACTACCAGCAACCTTCTAAAAATTACACGTGATAATTTGAACTGTTGTTTAACACTACAGCTGCAGAGTGTGATAAAAAAAAAGACTTGAATATTGGCGTGTCATGAAATTCATTAACAAACATACACCCCACTGTCTCCAGGTGACGGGTGAAGAGTTCATATTGAACAATACATGTGGCGATTGGGCTGTGTTTTTGTAGATTTTCAGTATTGAGTGAGGTAAACATCCCCATCAAACAGGCCATGATCCATATAATGTAAGGCAGTAACATTTCAAGCTTTATCCACAGCATTTTACTGTTGTCTTTGTTGTAACAAACTACTGTACTTTTCCATACGGCTTCATTCCACCGGGCATGCCTGCATCGTGTTCCAGCTACGATGCAACCATTCCAGACAAAGCTTGTGATGTGCTGGAACAAGTTTCAGAAGCGTCCCAGCTGCAGCTGTCTGCTTAAAATACGCGCCTAGTCTATTTTTGATGGAAGCAGCGTGAAGCTGCACAGTGTAGATTGGAACCAGGCAGGAAGCCAGACACACGAATGGCGTAGAGAATCCAGACTGTTTTCAAAATAAAACACCCTCCAGACTCCAGATCATAAAAACAGACATGTCTGTGAAGATTATCATCCATCCAGGTCATGGCTCTTCTAAGTGCTTCCAAAGGCGACTGGACTAGGCTGTGGTTCTAGAAGACGTTTCGCCTCTCATCCAAAAGGCTTCTTCACTTGCAGGATCATAGCTCCGTCCAGCTATCATGCGAGTCGTTAGGGTCACATGAGTCATGGTGTTGATGGCTCAATAGGTGTTGATGGGTGAGCACGAGTGGGTCGTTGTTCAGTGATGGTCTTTCCAGTTTGACATAGATGGCTTCTTTCACTCCTCTTTCAAACCATCGGTCTTCCCTGGCCAAAATATGTACATTGTCGTCCTCAAATGAATGTCCCTTGTCCTTGAGACGTAGCTGGACTGCTGAGTCTTGACCTGAGGTGTTGGCTCTCCTGTGTTCATCCATGCGTTTGTCGATCGGTTGCTTTGTTTCCCTGATGTACGAGTCTGTGCTTTCTTCACTGCATTGCACTGCATACAATACATTGCTCTGCTTGTGTCTGGGTGTTTTGTCCTTAGGGTGGACAAGCTTCTGCCTCAGGGTGTTACAGGGCTTGAAGTGAACAGGGATGCGGTGTTTGTTGAAAATCCTTCCCGAGTTTTTCAGATACTCCTGCAAAATACGGGATGACAACATTGTTCTCTTTATGGTCCCTTTCTTCTCTCTCTGTTCTGTATCTTTTTGCGGTCTTGATGAAGGCCCAGTTGGGTAGCCACATGTTCTGAGTGCTTCCCTGATGTGTTTCTGCTTCTTATCCTTGCCTTCTGTCATGTCACGTTCTGAGCCCGGTGTTGTAGGATCTGTGTGCGTGGGTTTTCTCTATAATTCAATGTTTAGATTGCACAGTGCACACTGAAGATGACAGGAGCCTCAATGACCCTAACAACTCGCATGAAAGCTGGGCGGAACTAAGATCCCGCAGGAGGACAAATGCCTGGGAATTCCCACCAGTCTGATTAGAACTGAAGAAGCCTTTTGGATGAGAGGCGAAACGTCTTCCAGAAGCACAAGCAGGTCCAGTTGCCTTTGGAAGCACTTAGAAATAAAAACAGACAAAAAAAGGAAACATTGAACCACATAGCTTGCCCACCTACTGGTAAGAAGCACAAAATCAAGGAAAAATGACCAAATCAACAAATTGAGGCAGGCAACAAGCTCAGCTTCTGAAACCCTCATTGCCAGATATGAAGTCGTGACTGTGTCACAGATGTAACGTCATAGAGCCGTGCATGGTGGAATCAAGGCATTGGGAATTCACCTCATATTGCCCATCTTCTTTACTCTCACCACACTGAACACCGCTTTGATAGGAGAGGCTTTCTTTAAGATCTGCTATATATCAACTAGCATTATGGGATGGGGCAAAAAGATCTATCCATACTGGCATAAATTGTCCTCTTCCCTTAATTTTGTCTCCTCTCCACTTCTGTTCAGTTGCCACTTTCCTCATTTCAGCAGAAACCATAAAGGTGAATAATGGCATATTATGTCAGCCATCAGAGTCTTATAAAGGAGCTCAAAAGACTACCTTCCTTTTCCTTATAATCACCTTCTACATACCTTACAGTCATCTTCTCCTCACTGAATCATATTCCCTTCTTCTCAAATTACTTCTTTTGCTCTATTCTCTATGCCTACTCAATTTTTAGGGGAACTGGTGCTTTAAATCTGTTACCTGTAATATTTTATTATGATTTAAAATTGTAAATCATTCATAGACGTAAGCACCAATGTGGTGGAATGTAAATGCACTGGGATGACTGGAACATCTTCAAGTCTGACACACAGTGAACCTCAGTGAAAGGACCTTCAAACAGTGTGCACATTTTCTCAAACTGAAGTAACGCATCGAATCATAATGTCTCTGTTTAGTGCCTCCTCGTTTCCTCCGTCCTCCCGCCTGTGACTCGGAAATCAATCTCAGCGCACCATCTTGAGGGGTGTCTCAATTCCAATTCAATTCTCAGGAGGCTTTGCGGAGAAGCAATGAGCGGGGATGCACAGGTGTATCCCTTGCAGAAGTCTTTTTGGCATCTGTGACATATAAAACAGGCACGACACACAGCTGCAGTATGAAAAGCGTAGCCAGAACAGGACTCTACAAATGTAAATGTTTTGCGTTCGTAAATATCATTTAGTTATCCATTATGTAGTCTGCAATGTCATCTGTGATGACAGGTGAGTTTTTTGTTTCTCTGTCAAGTTTGAATGAAGTATGTTTTACGCCGTGTCAACAAGCCAATTAAGCTTGTTTGAGTTTGCTAAAAGGGAGAAACTTGAATTCAGAAGGTTGTATGTGTGTGTTTTTCTTTTTAATGAGGAAAATATGTATAAGAATATTCCCCTTTGGCATTTTGTCAGTTCATTTAAATTGGCAAAAATAATATATCAGCAATCACAGGTTGTCAGTGGCTGGCTCAAACATTTTAACATATCGCTCAACCCTAGTGTGCATAGATATGAACATAGAGTACACCTGATTGCATAAACAAGAACATTCCTCCCACAGTGTAGAGAGTATCTGACAGGGCAATATGATTCAGTCAGCCTGACTGATACGGCTTTTCATCTGGGGGGGAAAAAAAAAAATCAGTGATGTGGCATTCAGTTATGTTGTGCTGCTCTCATCTGCAATCAACTTGACTTATCAGGTCCAGCAGTTCAACAGGAATTTAGAGACAGACTACAGTGATTTGTTCACCTGATTATCTCCCCTCCCCAGACCACTGATCTGTCCCACTGAGATGAGAAAAATCACAGAGAATTAGCCTCCAATTACACTCTGCGAGTAGGCTAGCCTCTCTTCATCTGTCATCCTCAATTAGCCCCACAAGCAAATGTTTGAAGTTAAATACTGATTAGAGGGTTGTACTCTGCAAATGATTCCCCCTCTTCACCCACCTACACAGAAACCCTCTAATGTAGCTTCCAATGCTGTTTTTTCTCCAAGGGCATAGTGTTGGCGTAATTACAATAAAATTGGTGTATGATCAAAGTGTGTGTGTCAGCACCTGAATATTTCCAATAAATCACAGTTGGGTGTTGCATGCGCCACAGATGGGAGTTTGGCAAACAGATGTGTGCTGCAGGTGGCTTTCTTGTTTGCTTCCAACAGATTTAGGCTTTTTTTCCTCTTACACAAATTATGATTGTTGATGATTTGATAAGGACTCTTAATGAAAAGCAGCTTTGTAAACAACTAAATTACACCTAAAAATGATAAATGATACTGTAACTTCAGCTTCCTTACTTTGATTTGCATGATAGTTTGACAGGAGGATGTAAGTAATTACAGAGAAAATCACCTCAGTCAATTCTTGCTACATTTTTTATCAGATACAAATTTAAGTTTGCATAATTGTTGAGTCATTCAGCACACACACACACACACACATACACACATCAAGCGACAGCCATCTAAGAAAACGCTGTGCTGCCCTTGTGTCAAAATCCAGAACTGGGCACGTGCTTCGGGAGAGAAACAGCTGGCTCCAAATCATTACCCACAGCTAAAGGCGTCCTAGTTCATCAAAGTGGCTCAGTTGGCGCTAGTCTAGTGAAAAAGCAGTCTCCCCCACTGAGAGATGACAAAACAGCTCAGTCCTCAGTTCTGGCTTTTCACAGCTCACTACACAGAGCTGCTTCAACTCTTCAGGCTGTACTGACTTCTTTTCACCAACAATTCGCCTTAGCCTCCCCACTAATCTATCTTCCGGCTCCATTTTCTCTTACCTTGAACATTACCTCTCTGCTCCTGATAGCACTGTTTCTTTAGCCAGACCTTTAACATGCACATTTACACTGACAGCCATGCAAATAGCTCCCCCTAAACCCACAAAAACCACAAGAAGGGCACTGATATACATGTTCACCCCGAGGCCACATAAAATATTCCACTATACTGGGATTAAACAGACTCACACACTGGCACAGTAGTTGTGTTGATACAAGTAGCACCTTGAGAGAGTCATATGAGTGTCAGCAGGGAGTAACGCGATATTGGCCCCTTTTCCACTGGGTCTATATTACACACTTTAGTCGTACCATGCTGAGCTGTGATCACAGACATTGCCACTGTGCAGGTGATAACCAAGCTGACCTGTGATATTATTACGGTCCCGCTTATGAATGGGACCAAACTGTAACAGGCTGTGCACTCAGCTGTCGATGTGCTACACTTTAGACTCAGCATGTGCACAGTGATGCAGGTGACCAGACAGGAAAACAGATTTTTAAAAGCCTCTGTTTTCACTCCGCTTTGTCATACTGTATGGGCTGCCCTTGCTTTGTTGAGCTGCTGCTAATGCAATCAGAATATTTTGGGATATTGCAGGGTCACAAAAGCTTTCAACTGAGTCAACAGTGGAGGGCTTTTATTGCGAAGCAGCTACCTGAAAAAGCCTCGTCAGTGAAGTCAGCAATTGACTGCCTGTTTGATTAAAACACGTCCGGCATTATTGCCATTTTTAAAGACTTTTTTCGGTCAGTGGTTCAACTTTAAATGTGGCAAAGGATAAGTGGTAAAAGACAGCAGCCACTGTGAGGTGGTTACATGAAGAGGTGCAGATTACAAGTGCTTTTAGCACTTTCAGAAAGGTCACAGTGCTCTCCCCTTGTATGTGAAACCACTCTCATTGTATCAGAGGCATACAGTCGGCTCTGATCAGTGTTGCTCATGGTAGACAATGTGCCAATATCCAAACTGTACAGATACAACATGCAGCACATTTCAACCAGGTGGTGTGACCATTCATACCTTGTAAGTAGGATCTTCATGTTCTTTATTCAAAAACAAATACAGCTCATTAGAGAGAGAGGGCGTGTATGGTGGAATAAGAGGACAGAACGATGGATGCACAATGATGTTACATCGGGATAGGCAATAATCTACAGACAAAAATAAATGTTTCACACAGTCTAGAAGTCCTTGTCCTTTAATGTGCAGCTGCAAAGGTTTTATACTGGTGTTCTGTTAGTGTGACATGAGATAATTGGGCAAAATTAGCAACCTGTCTTTGTTCTTCTGTGCTTTTCAAACCATTTATCTCTCTACTTTGACTCATTTAACTTTTATTTTTGCTTTATTGGCATGAAAGTGCAGTCACAAGACTGCTTTGTATGTGTATATGTTTACAAATGTTTGTGTGTGTGTATGTAGTGGTGTTGCTGTTGATGGGGGCCATTCACTCTCAGCCTCTAAAAGACATTGCTGCTGACATCTAACTGAAGCCACCACTGTCAACACTGTAATCTCATGATCATATAGACTATTACGAGCCATTTTTCTGATGTGGGGACCTCTTACATTCTAAACGGTCAATTCACACAATGCTGTCAATTATGCATATAATTTATAACATATACCGCCTCACCCGCTATGGAAATGTGATAGATCTTTTTTCACATATCTGTAAGGCTTTGCACCCCTCAGTAGGTTAATAGATGAGCAACTAGTTTGCTGAAAGTGTTGCTGCAGCAAAAATCCTCATTAGCTCTCACTGGGAAATGCAGTCTTACACTGAATGTAAAACAGACACTGCAAGAGAAACCTAATATACAAGTCACATTCAGGTTATCAAAAACCGGATTTTCCATGCCATCATATTTCCATTATTTCTGTTCCCTAAGTAGTTCAACACAATACATGCATAGATAATGCGACTGCCTGAATACCATTTTTTGGGCTGCAGAGTATTGTTGAATGCAAAACATTTTCCAAAAGGTTTCACATGTTTTTTTGCATCTGGGTTTCCGTTGGAGCTGGTCCACATGTCCTGGAAGATTTCAATGTCCTGGACAAATGGGAAAAATTCCAGTCAAATATTATCTGTGTTTATGGACCCTATTATCCCATGTCCGTGTGTCCAACTGATTATAATGAGGGCAACATTTTTTTAAATTGGTGCAGTATTGAGCAGAAACAGGCTGCAGTGTAATCCCTCTGGCCGTTTGCACACCGTCAACGTACATCCACTACAAGTGCTTGTTTTTGCCACTGACAGGCTCAGATTGTTATTCTAAGTGCTTGACAAAATTCTGGAAAGGATCAATACAGAGATAGACCTTTTTATGAAAGAGTAAAATCCTTTTTATTTAACCAGAAACAGCTGCTATATCGCTTTCGCCAGGGCCACCAGACTCCATTTACAGAAACTGTAATTTTGTTATTGTAAAACACACTTCAAACTCGACAGAAACAAAATAAATCTCCCTAAAACCTGAATGCACCAAATCATAGCTGACCAGCAACCCAAACTTCTGTGTGCTGTGAATTTAAATCAGCAACATCTCTGCAGCCATGTGGTAATGGCTCATGATAACACCTCCAGTTGGAGAGAAACTCTATCACGCTGTGGACTTCTAGGACCAGGAAGGTGCTGCACTGTATTTCAACATACTACAACACCAAATATAAACATAGTGTTTTCATTTACTTCTGCATCCTTTGAATGTTAGAAGAATAAAGAGGGATGAAGGCCACGCAGATGAAAGAAAGGTCAATGGTAATATATTGTATGTCAGTCAGATATATTACAACCCCCTGCTGCTCGTTCTGAGCACAAAAGTCAACCCAGAGATTCATTTAATGAGAATCTGGTTTTGAGGGTGGTAGTGGTACCGCTGCACTGCTGGACACACACACACACACAAACACACACACGCGCACACACACACGCACACACGCTATGGCTGCAGAAGCCAGATAGCCTTATTTGATGTGACATGTAATTCCAAACACATCGAGGCCAAATTATAGAGGCTGAAAGAGAGAGGAGACAGAGTATAGAGAGAGATAATTCCAGGAGAGGGGAGACACGGCCAGCTTCCTGTCCTTCGCTCATCAATTTTCCTGCCTAAAATATTTCCTTACTAGTGGACAATAACACACAGCTATGAGCATGACACTGTATGCCAATTAAGTGGCTTTTCAAGAGCAAGCCACACGAATAACTGCCAGTGTGTCTGTGCATGTGTTAGAGAATGGATTTAGAAAACATGAGAGTAAAGATGTTGGTACAACTCTCGCAACTACCGCACGATGTGATCACAGCGGTTGCTTCTAGCTCTCTTAATACTTCACCTTAGTCTGGGAATGACCTTTCTTTTGCCAGAACCCCATTAATATTTAAGTATGCTCATTTGAAAAGCATTAACTTAGCCCTCCCCGACTTCACCCTTGTGTCGCTCAAACTCATCAAAAGTGATTACAAGAATATAAAACTGTCTTTTGTGATCGTATCCTCTTTTTATTGCTCCTGTCTGTTTCCCCTCTCACAACTAATAAATAACAGAATTATGTCCGGGTATTTCATGCCTCTCCCTCGAAAGCCTGGACAGGGAGGTGTGAGGCAGATTTAGAATGCCATTAAGATGAATGATGCATTTTCTAACTTGTGTTACATTACATTGGCAGGAGAGCCAGACTGTAACAAACAAACACAGAAATGGCACAAAAACAAGTCACACACTTGCAGTTAAACGCATTCACAGTCTTAGAGTAGCGGCCATAATGGTAATGGAAATTAACACACCGAGAATGAACTCTAAAAAGTGCTTGGCAGTGGACGTTAGGCAATATGACATTAAATGAATTAAGGGTTTAATGACACTTTCCTATCCAGCTGTCATCTGTCGAGTGAGGCCACGCAGGAATAGATACCAAAGATGTCAAACAGGATATAATCATTGAGTCACACAAGCTTGAATCAAATGAATTGGATTGGAGAATGTTCTTAACTGCTCTATGAATAATGAGAATGGTATTTAAAGCAATTTGCCAACTTTCCAAAATGAAGTGAAAATCATTACGGGCAGATAGCAGGTACTAGGCCTATGACGGGTTTAGTGGACACACAGTGTGCCCAGTGTTTGCACAGAGACAGGACTTCAATCATTGAGTTGTGCCACTGATTTGTATAAGCCAGATGGCACAACTGACATCCTTCCTGTGTTTCTGCAGGTAACATGCATCCGTTGCATCCTGGCAACAGCTGCTGCATCAGCTGGACAGGGTGTCCTGGGATACTGTGGGGGATATTTCAGCTCTCTGTATCCATTAGATTATTGACTGGTATGGGCCATTTGGTAGAAGCTCATTTGCTGCCTTCATGGCACAGTTAATAGGCAGATTTGATTTGGAGATGTGACTGCATGGATCTGGTCGGATAGATGACAGGATTTCACAGTGTCTGGTTCGCACAGCTGCTGAGATGCTAGATTAAAAATGATCTTCCCAAAAGGATATGACATTAACCTCAGAAACTTTTTACATCACTATCACAACCAGGAGCTAAAATATGCTGCTCATCTAGAGTATGTATTGCATAAATAAAAAATAATCTTCACAGGAAAACTTTTTTAACCTATAAACTGACTCATTTGCCAGGATTCTGTTCTAAGACACTATATACATGTCAAAATGTGAATCTGTATGACCTGAAGTCATCATTGCAGCTTGCTTGCAGCTTATATCTGTCTATAACGTGTGCTTGTATCATTGTCACTGTGCTTGTGGCAAACAGAATGAGACAGAAAAGACACCGAAAGAGAAAATCTGGGTGTTACTGCGTTGAAAGTTTAATGATTGGAGCCTTACATTGCCGCTGAGCTAGATATTTATGATAACACACACACACACACACACACACACACTCCTTAACTTAAAGAGACCACTGAGGAGTCATTACAGTCAACTCTGACTCCCACTAAGTAGGTTACTTACTGTGCAACTACACAGTGCAAATTAGGTCTGTGACAAGTGATGCTACTCATACTGTTGTGTTCAAATATTAACACTGTAGTTAGAGTGCCTTTGCAGAGCAAGAGATGTATCACTGTGCTGGAAAAAAGAGCACATGATAAAATCTACAAATCCAATTCCACAGCAACATAGCTGTGTTTTGAATTTTCTTTATTTTGTGGGACTCTCTGTGTGTGTGTGTGTGTGTGTGTGTGTGTGTGTGTGTGTGTGTGTGTCATTCATTGAGTCCTTTTATGTACACATTATTATTGTTATCAGCATCATGAGCTGGGGCCTCTGAGTCTGTGGTTATTCAAAGTTTAGCACAGCACAAAGTTCTGGGCACGAGTGATGACATTCATATATTTGTATTGATAGTAAAGAGAGATAGATAGAGAGAGAGATAGAAGAGCTTTAAATCTATGGGAAAATCGATTTAGAATCGCACTTTTTCTGTGTCTATATATTGGTACAAAAGTGTTGTATTGTGAGTTATGTACATCTGAAGTTACACAAGTTCTGTCAATTTTGCAGAGTCAACAAAACATGGAGTTTTACTTCAATAACCTCCTACTTACTGTGTAATGATGGTTAAGAAGTTGTTGCATATTAATAATAATCTTATTAAAATAATGTATTCCTAACCCTTAATAGCCCAAACCCCCTACAAACCAGAATAAGGCTTTCATAAGTGCTTTATGGTGACGTACAAAGAGCCAATATGCTACTAATATGCATACTAATAAGCAACTAGTTAATGGTGAATATGTCCCAAACCCTAACCTTAAAATAAAGTCTTAGCAAAAAGGCTTAAACATGCTTAAAACATTTAATATGTATCTTAACCATTTCCTTCCATAATCAAATGGAGAAAGGAGGCACAGCCCCATGAAATTTCCTCTTCTCCTTTCTGTGTATGTATAGTTAAGAAAAGTGAGCTCACATATTTTACACTTGCACCAACTCAATGCTGCATCATTTGTGAGGGAAAACAGGCACTTGTTTTATTCATGGATCTGCAGACTTACCCGTCTCCTTCCTGTACTCTCCCGTACTTTCTCCTCATCCTCTCCCTCCATTTCCTCTCCTCTCTACACTGTTTAGACATGCACTGGTGTAGGATCAGATATATCTGATGGAGCTATAGAAATGAGACTGAAAGAGAGAAATAGAGTTTGAATTAGAGGAAGGATAACAATGAAGCAAAGGTAAGGATGCACAGAGTGAGGAAGCTGAATGGAAAACGGAGAGAAGAAATAAAGATTAGAAGATAAAGGACAGATAAGCAGATGGAGGAAATGCATACTGAAGAAAATAAGGAAAAGACTCAGATCAGCCCATCCTTTTGCAGCAACATTCAACAATGGAACAGAGAGAAATGACTGTAATGAAGGACGAGATTTACTTCAAAGTCCACAACACAAGTCATGCAGCACAACTGTCATTTTGCCTATACTGGTCAACCTCATAAGGGTGTACTTCTACTATCAGTATTTCTCCTTGTAACTAAGCATGAAGTGTCATCGGGTTGTGTGGTTGCAGTCGAGGGACAGTACCAAACCTATAAAGGTAAATAACTGGATATACATCACATATTGCTACTGTAAATCAGAGTGTCTGAAGGCGACTTTTTCTTTTTTATATTGGCAAGTGAAACAAGGGACAATACATTTTTCATTCTAAAAAATTGGTGACTGAACTCCTGAGGTGACTTCCCTAACATTTAGTGGCCGGAAAAAGTATCATTTTATTTTCATTCACATATAACAAAGTACTTATGCTCGGACATGGTGCTCAGTCCACTCAAAGTCAAGGTTGTTTCCCACCCATGGAGCCCGACAGTAGAAGACAGGTGTCAGGTCACCCTAAATCTGGTGCAGGTAGATTTCTGAATAATACATAAGACAGAATGTCTCTCATTTAGCCAGACGCTACTAAGATCCTACTGCAACTGGCTATTTGAGATGAAGGGAAGAACAGAGAAGGAGGAAAGAAAGACAGGAAAGAGATGGGGTAAATGAGGGTAAACGTGTATGCGGGTGGACAGATGATAAGAAAGCAATGAGGAAGGGAGAGTAGAGATATCTTAGTGACTAGCAGATTGCCGCATCAAAACAATGGCAAAACATAATAATGGTAGTCAGGAAAATAGGGGAATTTCTCATAAATAACTCTGAATTTTGTGACCTAAAAAATATTATTTCCCTGCAAACTGAAACGAGTCTGACTGAAATATGTGCAGGTGAGAAAAAAAGAATAGAGTGACAGAAGAACGCTGGCGGAGCGATCTTTGGAAACATGAACACGAAGGAGTCTTTATGAACGCTATGGTCATTGTCAAATTGAACTAATCATTAAAGTGTCATTAAATGTTATAAGGACAGTCTGACAATAGGCAAAACATTAACTTTACTGAAGCGATTTACAAAGTTTCCTGGTGGACAGACAGCTTTTATTTGTTGTCTATTTGTTGCTAAAAAAAAAAACTACCTGCTGCTAAATGCTGCTATCTGTAGCCATCTCTAGCTAGTTAGCTTATTCAGCCTTGTAGACCAGCATCAGCTGACTCGGCCCCAGGTTGTGAGGAGCCAATCCCAGTAGGAAAACCACCCTGGTGCTGTATAACCTGACGTCAAACTGGTCCCCATCATTCCCAACCAGGACGCCATTTTCAAAAAGGTTGCAAGCGATTTTGTTTGGTTAACTGATTATTAAAGACTAAGGAAAGGTAAGTATAATGCTGCACACAATATCAGTGGGAAAAGCAGAGAATGTGCTGCTTTTTGACACTGAAATATATTTAGAATCGAACATACCGATTGTTATATAGAGTAATGTTTCCTAAGCCCATCTGGCCCCAAGGAGTAGCTCACAGAGGCACTTAACATCAGTCTCAAAATGAAAAATGTTGAATGTACAGTTTATGTGTGAGATGAGCTCTACTTTTGAGTTAGCGGCTGGAAGGTGATGAATTGAGTTTGCTGCTGCTGAGGCACTTTGGCAAAACTGTGAACAGTCTCAGTTCTCTGCTCCAGTTCTTACACATTGCTTGTAAGGCTGCGATGCTTCTGCAGCAGCTTCATGGTGTGAAAAAAACAAAGATGTAGCTGCCTTTTTTCCTGTCTGTCTGTGTCTGCACCTGGAAGAACTCAACAGATTGATCTGAACAGTTCAGAATCATTCTGACTCCCACTCCTCCAGCTGACAGATGTTGGTGTACCGTGACTGTTATGAGGATATACTATAGATCTTTAGAGTGAAAACGATATTTTGTTAAAAGGACATGTGTTCGTCCTGAGTGTGATTGTGTGTGTGTGTGTGTGTGTGTGTGTGTGTGTGTGTGTGTGTGTGTGTGTGAGAGACAGTGAGTGAATAAGTAAGTGGCTGAGGGACCGAGAGAGAGTTTGTGTATCTTTGAGTTGAATGCCTGCCTGTCAAGCTTTTCTAAGCTGCAGAGGAGAGAAGCAGACCCCAAAATTTACTCCAGGCCATGACCAAGTGTCACACTAAACTCCTTACAAAGCAGTTTTACTGGTTATTGAAAAGAGAGGGAGTGTGGAAAAAAAAACCTCTTTTCAACTTTTGGAATAAAAAAAAAAAAAGATGTTTTTACTGTGTGGGCTTTTCTGGAGGTCAAAGAAATTGTATTTGCAGTAAATGCTGAGCTCAGCCAGAATCCTAACCAGCCAATGTTCCCTTCTCTTTAGGAACTATTAAATAAATAATTTCATTTATTGATGTAGCCTACAGTACTCTTAATGATCAATAACTCACTGAAAGTTTAGAACTGTGCAACAAAAAAAATGCTGAATTAATTCTATGAATCCTTCTTTTTCAATTTATGGTCCCTGAAGTTTGAGGGCAGCAGAGAGAGAAATTATAAATATAAAATGTTTGCAGGCAGCTATGCTTGTTGAATATCAAAGGGTAAAATGAACACATTTGCTGCAACTGTTAACAACACAAAATGACATTTTTTTAAGTGTAACTCTTGGCTTTGTGAAGATAGTTTTTTTAGAAAGATTAATCCGCTGCAACTATACACGTTTCCAAAACTGTCCATGTATTACCAGGACAAAATAATCACAGCTACTGCCTGAAACAGCCTTGGTCATCTCTACCTGCTCCTAAATGATTTCCTCGGCACTTAAAATGTAGCTTTAGCCGCCAGAATCATGACTCCCAGACCATAAGAGCAGATAATGAAATCGTCACTTTACAGTTGCCATTTGTAAAGTTCAAAGACGGCTTCTGTGTCCACGTTGACACCTGGCAAAATATCAGCTTGTTACAGTGACATTTCTCAACAGCCAAAGACCACAGAGGTGACGTCTACAGCCTGGAAGAGAAGGACACCAGAAGATTCGGTAGACCTTCTCATCACCTGTTTACCTTTTCCATCCACCATTCTAACATCCGTTATCTCAGCCCATCAAGTCTACATCGTCTCACTGTCGCTGCCTCAATACAAACACCACGGAGACGCTAATGAACCCTCTTGGGATGCTGCTTTTCCACTGGGACATCTCATATCATACTCATGACACAGTTGTCATGAGTTGCTGTTACTATGGGAACTGCTCAGCAAGATTCTTCGTGTGACGTCATAAAGAAAGCTACATACCACCTGCACACAATAACAGTAATTACACACCCAGAGAGCATGTTGGTTGCATCCTCTTAGGCATGTTTGCTGCCAGCATTGCACCCTGGAATTGATATAACACATGTCCATTGGGCCGAACATTTTCTATTAAGGTAAGCTATTATATTATATTATAATTTATCCACATATCTGCCATATAGACACATAGACACAGGTGCACATAGATGCACTCAGAGTCTTATACACATTGCAAATACCCATGTATAGATACACAGAACTCAAGGGTAGGCAGACCATGAATGATTCCACCCTGACCCTGTGTAGCGTCTCCATTCTGACTTTGAATGATCCACCCTGACCCTGGAGGGAGGGAACCTTGAGTAAAAGTCATCCCACCACAATAACATACTGTGTTTCAATGCATTAAGTCCCAGTGACTACGCTGGGCAGGCTACCCCACACCTCATTCATTTTTTCAACTGATCTAAATATGAAATAATGCATCTTCTAAGACTGAGACAAGACATTAAGTCAGTAAAGGAATCAGGATATGTCTGAATCAGTATAGTGCATATAAAAGGTTTACTGGAGAGCTGACTGATTGATTTCGATGCTGAGAGAGAGAATGTCACATATCCCTGATACATGTTGGCCCATGACAATGACATGCATCAAGACACCGCAGGTATGGGGGCTGTCATGATCATTTGTCATTTTTGATTGGTTGCCAACCATCAAGAGGGCAGGTCTTATGTGATGTGTGGACCTGGGAGATGAGAGTAGAGAAAGAAGAGTGGAGAGCAGCATTGTGCTGAAGCTCTGTTTGTCGACACTGTGATGGACAATGAATGGCAATCCTCATCCCTAAAGTAATTTGGTTAAACCTTTAACCTGAATGATATGAAACTGAGACTGAGCCCAGTGTATGGTTAACATGCGACGGGGACGGGAATGGAGCGGACCTGTTGGACCCTTAACCAACGCCGTCCAGGGGATGCACTGCAGGAGAGAAGTGCAGCAATGGCAAAGTTAAACTTAATACAATAAAACACTGGCTTAATGAATTCATTTAAGAGGAAAATTTTACACAGTCCTCTTCACATGCTGTGAAATTTCAGTGACAGTTTGGGTTCGGCTTTGCAGCTTTTTATACGACCTGATTGCTTCTCTCATGGTAATGAAATCAAATCGAAATGTCGTCAATTAGTCTACATAGCTGTCAGCCTCTTCTAAATAATCAAAACTGGCAAAGAAAATTTCTCTGAGTCAAAAAGCATCCATACCAGTAATGCAGGCTACAATCAGCACTTGGAAGTCATCAACTGGTTTGTTTTGTTTACACTGTGAATAATAATTCATTATCTGTATATCAATTGTCTACATGTTAATGTCTGTGTGTATGGATGTGAACTTTTAGTTGTATTACTATGCAGCACACACGCCTGACACTGCGACATAAAATTCACCTCTGAAAGCAATGTCTGAATAAAGACTGTATGAAATCAGTCCTTCTCATTTCTAAGATAAACAGCAGCCCAGCCGCTCACATGGTTTTCTATTCACAGTCTTAAGGCTTTCTTATCTCTATCCACACCACAACCTTCATCAGTCCTTTTTCTCTTTCGCTCGCTCCATCCATTATTCTCTCTGCGGTGCGTAATGAGAGTGGCGGTAAAATGTGTAAAGCACGAGATTAAAAACAGCTAAGAAATGTTTTAGTGAGCCTGTAATGCTTTGTGTGCAGCAAACAAACTGTTAATGTGCTGTGAGAGTGCTGGGCTATGCTTTGCACCAGGGAAGGGAATATTGATTGTAGTAGATATAAAAGAAGTGATCATCTGGTGTTAGGATAGTCTCTAACCACCACATCATCTTGTTGTCACTGGCAACACAATCGCTCTGTTTTACAGATATTAACGTCACCAAACAATCTGAGGTCTCACTGCAATCAAATTAAATTGAGAATTTCCTGAGTAGACGCGGGGAAAATCAATGCTCCTCTCAGCCATATTTATCCTCTTCTTGCTCAACAGGCACCAGCAGCAATAAACTCAACTTCTAGTCCTGTGAATGGAGTGGATGATGATGGAGTGAATGACTGTTTGGATAAGGCTGCATCTATACTACCTGGACAAAGGTGCTATCAGACCAGTCTTAAGGCATCAATTCGCCTGCTTCAAAAATCAAATTTAGGCTTCCTTAACATTTTCATATTGCTAATAGATTTCCCACAGGGCCAGCAGTCCCTCTCTTTGGACTTGGTCAGACATGCTCATCATCATTCTTCTTGTTAGGCTGGGCAATAATCTTATTATATATATATAACATGCTTCTTTTTCCTGCAGAGCTACACAAGCAAGACCTAAACCACCTCCAAGCTGTCACTGATGTTGTTTCTATGCACAAAACATTCAGTTTTTTTTATCTGAGTCCAAAAAAAAAAAGTCCATTTTCCGACTAAGCTGTTTACACGGCTAATGAAAATGAATTTTCCACTAATATTCCCATTTACATGCAGCTGTGCAGACTCTGATTAACAAACACAGCCTCCCTCTCTCATGTATTCAACCACCTTCTTGAAAAGGTCGGTGTGGCAATATTTGCGCATAACCAAAGACGTGCTAATATCCAACTCGTTTGTAATATTTAAAAATAGGTGTGTGTCTCCGTCTGACTAGAAATGTGGGCTTTTCCTTTGTGCATGCATCTCTACCCCAGCCTTGCAAACTGTTGCTTGGCAATGGTTTGGACGGATTGTATCTCGCAAACCGCAGTAAAAACCCCAACTGAGACACATATTCTGCATACATGTCCAAAGAATGCCCCAAAACCTGAATATATCAATATTTTGAATATATCAGCATAGAGAATATGCTGTTTACAGGAGCTGTGTAGCTTTAGCTACTCAACTGCACAGCAAGGAACTGACTGAAAAAGAAATCGCACCCTAATCAGCTGACTCACATAATTTCACCTGTCTTAACCAAGCTCAGATGATCAGTGAGTAGGTTTTCAGTCAGTTCTTCTCATAGATGTGATCAATGGAAGCCCGTTATTCACCTGTAGGCCTGTAACAAATGATCATTTACATCATCAATTAATCTGCCTTTCATTTTCTTGATTAATCAGTTGTTTTGTCAGACAATCAAAAACCATGAAGATATTCTGTTTACTATCAGATCAAACAACAACAACAACTAAATCCTCACATTTAATGAAATGAAACAGACGACTTTGACAATTGCCCCAAACAATTAATAGATTCTCAAAGTAGTCGACAATTATAGGTTTAAGTTTGTATAGTCAGCTGACGAATCGATTCATTCCTTCAGCTCTGCATCATAAAGCTGACAAAAGTAAAATAATAGAGTGGAAACGAAAGAATTGACACCAAGGGGAGCAATGCAGCCTCCCATCTTTGTGTGTGTGTGTGTGTGTGTGTGTGTGTGTGTGTGTGTGTGCACGCGCCCCTGTGTGTGCTTCTAGGACAGTCCATGGGATCATCACTGAGGTCTGTGTTTTTATGAGTCTATTTCCAGCAGGCTCGTATGAGCCCGTCAGCTCTTTTACTACAATCTCTTTGAAGCTGGTTCCTCCTCTCGGGCCCTCGATGAATTATCACTAATCTATCAGACAGAGGAAGACTGAGGAGGAGAAGCGGTGAGAGCCGCTCTAAAGACTGCAGGAAGATGACGGGACACTGGACTGTTTCAAATAGCTTCAGGTCATTTATTTACAGGGTGTATGAGGCCAGAGAAGACATGAACACCAGCTGCTATGATGGAAAAAGCTTCAATTCAAATACCTGCTGCTGACTTTGTTGTCTAATAATTTTGACATTGTGTAACTTGATACCATTCAAAAAGAGCGTAAACGCTGCTCCTCTCTTGTTGCGGGATTTGATCTGGAAGAAGAGATGTGATCTTGGATCCTGACAAACATCAGAGCCACTTCAGACCGGAAGCCGTCAGATATTATCTGAGTTCAAAGGTAACATTTTATTCTAAGAGGTTTATTCTTTTTCTGGTTTGCAGTAAAGATAAACTGGAAACACATTTAGGTCAGATATTTTCTTAAGTATGAGTAGATCTGCCAGTACATCTGGAGATACGATGAATCGGTTGTAGTAAAGCAGGGCTCACTGCAGAGTAGGAGAGGGGGACAGAGAATACGCTCACATGAGGAGGGCAACAAAAACACTTGACAGATTTATCCTGTATTATCAATCTGAAGTGAATATAAATGATATCGTCTGATTATATTAATTTACTGACACCTGCTCATTTGAAGTGTCATATGTGGATTTTCGTATAACAAACATTTCTTGCTCAGGTTCGGATGGTGCGTGTCTGTTTAAGTGATGAAACGCGCGACTCGTGGTTGTTTTTAGAGATGATAACAGATGTTTTATACTTGTGCTACAATTTTGTGGGCTGTGCTACAAAACCTTCAATGTACAGCCCAGAAGAATACTAACAATTGATGGGTTTGTTTTTAGCACGGTGTTGACAATAAAACTCTTGTGATAACCCCAAATTCAAGTGGACTTGAATGTGCCGACAGTCACGCCTTTCCATTGGCTTTGTATGCATTCATGGTGCATCTTAGGTTTGTTTTGCTGTAAATAATGTCAGTGAAGGGTACTGTTTATACCACATTTTATCTAAGGCAAACTGGGAAAAGGGAAAAGGTGAATGAAAAGCACGAAACTGCCTTTTAGTCATTTCGAGAACAAAAAAGAGCCACAGCCTTAAAAGTATGATGAGCAAAGAGAAAACGCAGAAACACCAGCTCTCAGATAGAAATGTGTTTTCCTGAACAATGAAAGCTAATGAGACCAGTTGCATTTTGTGTGTGTTTGTGTCCCATGATCATGTTTTTGTTGTCTCCAGCATTTGCCATAGTTAATTTTTTGTGTTCGTTGATTGTATTATTCTGTGAAAAGACCTGTAACAATAATCATAAGTGAGTTATTTAGTGTTTAACAGTGTTTGATGTTTTGCCTGTGAATTTCTGTATTAATGTGACCCCATTGGTTTGTATTCATGTCACGCACTGTGTCTTAAATATTATCTTTATTATCTATTATTATATTGTTAAACATTACCTTCATTTAGACAATGTAGATTTTGCTGGATTAAAGAAATATTTCAACATTTTGGGAAATGCGCTGATTTGCTGTTTATGCCGAGAGACATAGAGATAGACAGAAATATAAATCTCCAGCCTGTATGTTAAATATTAAGAAAGAGCCTGGAGATGATTAGCTTAGTTAGCATAAACACTGGAAACAGGGTAAACAGCTAGCAAAATCCACCTGTCGGCACATCATCAGCCCACCAGCTAACATTTTAAATATTATTTGTTTAATCCGTACAAAAACAAAATCTAAAAAAAAAACCCATAATCAATACATATAGGCGTATTTCCCAAAATACATTATTAAGCACATGTACACTAAAGTGAGGCAGCATCACTGTGGCTAACATTAACACACACATTTTTCATTAAACAGATTCCTCCAAAAGAAATTCGACAGGAACAACCTGATGGAACACATCCTACATCCCACCGGCTCTGAAACAATGAAAATGTTTCTGACCAGAGAGAAAAAAAATCACCAGTGGCATTCAGGCTGCAGGCCAAACGGCTAATAGGCTCTACCCTGCTTATCAGTATACTGCACTGTCTGCCAGCCCACACACACACACTCACACACACACCGCCCTGCTCCTGCTTAGAATTGAGAGCTTTACAATTTAAGCCAGTTAAGTGCCGTATTGTTGTTGATAAGGAGGAGGATGAGGGTCTCGGAGGAAGGGTCTCCGCTCTTGAAACCAATTCAGGACTCAAATATAATTTTATGTGTGTGTGTGTGTGTTCATATTCTGACTGAGACCCTGAATGCTTGGCTAAACTGCAAGCTCAACTTCAAAAATGCAATTACACAGCAGTTCAAAATTCCACCTGTGCATCTGTGCATGCATGAATGCACGTAGCCCGTACCTGTACCTGCACGATGCATGAGTGAGTCCAACTGTGTGTTACTGAGGGCAGAGCAAATAGCGTCGATGTTTCTGTGTGCATGTGTGGGAATAATGTGAAATTTGCATCTAGAATGCAAAAATGCGTGTTTGTGCGATACGAACATCAAGAGATGCTCATTTCATGATCTCATCAGATGAGGTCAAGAGATAAGAACGTTCAACCAGCTAGTTCTCCAAATTCAAGAGCTCTCCTAGTCAACTTCAGTCATTTTGACTAAGATTGTTGTGTTGACCTGGCTTTGTCTAAACAGTCAAATGGACCCCGTCTGGAATTAATGAGGATCTGCTTGTGTGGTGGAAGGAGAGCGTTTGCTCATATTTCAAGCTGCTGGCTTGGCGTTACCTCTGTGAACACACTACCTCATTTCTGCCATCTGTGTTTCTTATCATGATGCTTTCTGTACTGCTGTTATCTTAAACTAATCTGATGGCATTCCAACAACCTGCCCCCACACAGGCTCACACTGCAGACCTTCGTTATTTAAGCCGTCATCTGTGACTTTACATACATTCAACTCAAAGATGAAAGAGAGCTGCAAGTAATGTTTGTGGCGCCGTTTCATCTTTTTGATGTATAGTGAAAACGGCATTGCATGATCATGTGTTGTTGGCTACTACATAATTGGCTGTTGTGCTTAACTGAGAGTGTATCTGCATTGTCAGGGCCTGAAATTCATTTTTCACAATGTTTTACTTTGTCCTGTTCTTACCTCTGATTGCATTTCATCTGAAGGGATTCTCTGAGCTGTACACAGCACATTGCTGTAATTTGTTGTCTCTTTCTCCTTCTCCTCTCTTAGTGTCATCACTTTGAGCTGCATCAGTGTCCTTAGTCTCCTCTGCTTCATCTCTTTCCACTTAATAACAGCTTTGTTGGAAAAAATGTGAGAGGCAATTAGAGGCATGGCACCGTACATGCGAAATCGAGCAGCTCATTTCAGCATTGCTCAGTCTGAGTATACAGTATTTTCTGAACCAGCTGGCCTGAAACTTGGACCTCTGCTTCATCCTAGTGACACTACTGTTACCTGTCTGAGAATGGTGCTGCTGTTTGCACTGGTCCTTTTGGATTCCAGTGCCTTTTCTGATGAGACGATGTAGCCAGCGGTCCATGTTTGCATGCCTTCAAGTTCATATCACTGAAATCTGTCTGTATGTGCCAGCGAGAGATGCTGCAACAGCAGAGGTCTGGCTGATGCAGAGCTTCTGCCCAGTCGTCCCACATTCCACACTGGTGCAAACATTGGCCAAATATTATTAGGCATGGCTGTAAATGTGTATGGGAATGGTAAAGTCTTACCCTAACCCACATAACATCAAATCTTTTTTTCAGTTTAACCTCAATCCTCCTGCAAAATCAAACATAATCAAGGTAACCTTTCCCAAGGCGAAAAAACCCTGCAATCTGTAATCAGGCACCTCTGACGACATGGTCCGGCTCTGCCTATTCATAGCTTAGAATTTTCTGGCCATAGAAAACTAGGAGGTAGGGAAAGGAAGTAGCTGGATTGTTGAGAAAACATGTCCAAACTAGACATGGCAACATATGTGAAAACAAATGAGGAAACAATAAAGTGTAAGATGTACTGGATAAAGGTGAGATACAGGAGGGAACCCAGAAACAGGCTTCTTCTCTCCAACATGTGATTAATTGAATCCACTGTGGTTATGATAGATACTGTAGATAGCGAGAAAACACGGAGGACAGACCACTGACATCTGTCTCCATCCCCCTCTGTCCCTCTCACAGTTTGACTTCCATTCATCACAAACACACGTGGCTGTTGATTGGCACTCTGTTTGAGGCATCGGAGATCAGCGCTGCATTTGTTTGTCTCCATGCAGCAGGAATCATTTCTAGCACTAATGACTAAGACTAAACTTAGCCTAATGGCTAATGACTGGCTCTAAATGGCTGACAGAAATAATGAAGCTGTCACTGTCTACACTCAGACTCTTCTGACAGACATGGCAAAAATAGCTATTTAGTATTGCCTTCAGGTTTCCCTGTGTCTCCTAAAATTTGCTCAAACTTCCCCATTTGAGCAGGAAAGTTCATTGAGAGCTACAAAGTGGACCTTTGAGTTGAGGGCATTTTAGTCCCTGGATGTGGTGTTATTATATCTACAATTTCTAACATACTGTATGCCTGCATAAACTCTGTGATTTGTGGTTGTTTATAGAAAAAAAAACTGTCCTGCACTTGGCCATTTTCTTGAAATTGTAGCTCAGTGTTGCTGGAAAAAGATTTGCCAGCTTCAATGGGAAAGCGATGAAGGAAAGTAGTGAAAAACTGCTTTTCCCTTTCAGGTTTTATGAGAACACTAACATTTAAAGAGCTGCATCATAAGCTATGGATATTTTACTAAACATAATGCTCTGGTGACCGGCTGGCCCAGTAAATCACGATGCAGTAGCAGAATCAAACTGAACAGCACATCATGAGTTTGTGGAGAGAAGGAAGACCTTCATCTCTTTCCTCATTCATCATCATTCATCATTCATCATTTCTGTGTACTCATACTCCAAGGATACACATTTTACATTATTCATTTGACCTATCCATATTAATTATAACGAACATATAATTTATGATTGGTCAAATAAATTCAGGTGTGGTACACCAACACAGATCTGCAGGAATCAGATAGGAAGCAACAGTTCCTGAAGGAATCCTAATGAGGCTTCACCCACATGCTAAACACGTTAGAATATCTGCCCTAATGTGAGAGTACCACTTAAAACAATAAAACAGTACCTGTTACAAAGCATTAAGGCCTCATGTGACAAATGTTAGAGCGATTAAATAAACCATTTATTTAAAAAAATTGGGAGCCATAATATCTAGAGACGAGAACTGTCAAAACACATCTATTCAGGGACAGAACGTGCTAACATTGAATTAAGGTGAAAGACATGTAAGTGTAATCAAACACACACACACACACACACACACACACACACACACTTAAGGTGCATGTCCTCCATTTAACATGAGTCCAGAAACGACACAGCCCCTCTCATTTTACAAAATAAATGCGTCTTGTCTGTGTCCTTGTGAAAAAAATAAACCATTCATCAATCTGTGAGGTAGACGCAACTCTGGCCCACTGCTGTCCATCAATCAAACCACTGGCCAGCTGTCCAATGGAAGGCAGAGTGACAGTGATGACCCCGCCCACCTGGTCGTCTGGGTGACCTCTGAACGATCATGACAAGGTGATGGATATCCTGTGCCACAGGAAGTGAAACGTTTCCCCTCCAGACTGCAGGTGAGCTGACAGAATTCCACCTCTGACAAATACTGCACTCCCAGCTACAACCACACACACCTGTACAAATCTTAAAAAATGATTGAGAGATGTAAACTGTCCAAAAGAGATGCAAAGTGCCACACCTCTCGAAGATAAAGAAAAAATCCATCACATGCTTTTAGTGCCTCTGTTGATTAACAGAATCGATGGGATGTCAAAGGAAGCACAACAAGCCGCAAGTTCCCTCTGAAATAAAACGAGATCCAATCTAGTTTCCAATACAAGTGCACACAAAGACAGTTACACACACACCTGAAAACGATTCTTTTTATACATCGACAAGACAAACATTCGGTAGTGAGGAGGAGGCTGCGCTGCTGTCATGGAGGTTTATTTTTCATTAGCAAAGAAATGAAAGGTATTACTTTCACAAATTAACACAGACAACCGCACACGAGAGAGCAGATCCACTGTCCCTTTAATATTTTATCTTCTCTGAGCTGCTCCCCACACCGCTGAGACTACAGCCATTTACTGATACACACACACACACACACACACACACACACCAAAACTGCAGTGTCAGGTATCTGCAGTCTTTACCCTTGTTTGGCGAGAGAAATGTTTTCCAGCCTCATTAATTATCTTCTACCTTCGAGTCTCTCTCTCTCTCGCTCTTTTGCACATGCGCGCGCACACACACAAACACACACACACACACACACAACCTCGTTTGCTGGCAAACTTTTCTTTATGCTGATTTGCTGGATTAGTTCCTTAGTCCGATTCCATGACTCTTCATCCCTCCTCATCTCTATCCACCTCTTTGCATTCTCTCTGTGAAAATGTCCATTATCACAGATGTGAAGGATGAATGACAATGAAGAGTAACCACACAGGCAGCCCCAACAAATACACAAATTCAACACTTTCTGCCGTAACTCCACACAAGCAGTGACTTTCCACATACACGTGTGATACACACGAAGAGAGAATACTAGATAATACTATTAGTATTACTGTAGTTGATTAGTCAATTAAACATTGCAACCCTCGCTAGTTGGCCCCAGAAATACTACTTGGTTAAAACTATGATTTATTATTAGTTTTATACCTAAAACTAACTAATTTAGAACGATTTTGAACAGAATCCTCCGCCGGTTACACTGAAAGTGAATCAGGAAGAGTCTCTTCATGGCCAGTATGAACAGGAGAAACGATCATAGCACATGAAACCAGTTTCAGTGTTCATATAAACACCTGATTACTGCTTTGGGACACACCTAAAAAACTGTGACCCCTATCTTTTGAGTGCATTGCTTGATTCATTCCAAACTTCTTATTCAGCAAAATGAATGGATGAATGACGAATGTAATACCTCCAAGCAGAGCCACATACTTAGACATTTAATGACCTTTAAACTGTGGCTTCTCTGTGATACATGTCTGTATTAGTGACATTAAACGGTTTATATGACCACAGGATCAAACACCATCTGTTTGAGATCCAAATCAGCCATAAGCGACTCTCTCTCTCTCTCTCTCTCACACACACACACACACACACACACACACACACACACACACACACACACACGCACACGCACACACAGAGGTCTGGAGGGTCAGCCAGAAACATGACGTCCCACCAGGTGTTACTACATCATAGAGTGCTGCATAAGTGGAGGAGGGTTCATTAACTCTGATCAAAAAGGTTATGGAAAATGGTAGATATTAATAATGAAATCAACAAACTCACTGACAGAAGTGTGTTCCGCTCAGAGTCTTCTAACAGGCTAATGTTGAAATTTAAAGGTGTGCCATTTTCTTCATAAGCATGTCTATGATTTATCACTGGTGAAGCAAACACTGACTTCATGCTGGAGACATGGAGCTGTCCATGGGACTGAAATGTACTACATGCACATCAGAGCTGGTAAACAGCAGGGAGATACAATGATAACACTACACTGACAATGTAACAATAATTCACAACAGCTAATGCCAAGGTTAGGTTTGTCCACAGCTTTTTGATACTACAGATAACACTGCTTTGACTGCTAAACAATGCTGTTTTCAGTATCTTTTTCATTTCAGACCATAATTTCTTGAGGTTAGTGTTACTGCTGTACAAGTAAGAAATAAGATGTCAGATTCGCTTTAAAAACAATTTTGCAAAAAGTCAATTACATGAGAGATTTACTCTTTGTAGAGATCTTTAGTTTTTCAGTTTGTTGGACGCTGACTAATTAAGGCAGCTGATTAAAGTATGCATCCCTGGTAGGAAGCCCATTGAACTGGTCCTCTGTAGCTGGAAAGCCTGCCTGATTTTGAAAGCCATTACCACTTTAGAGGAGTGCGTAAAAAAGAAGTGTGCTAGTCAGTGATTCTACAGAAGCTCCGGTCTACAGGGGCAGCACTGAGCAGAAACTTTAAACTCTCACACAAATTTAGGTCTGCACTAGGCTGTACTGAAAATACTAAGAGGTTTGGCATCATTTAAACATGTTTTAAAATTCTCCTTCCTCCATCTCCTCTGGGGGTTCCAGGTAGGTACATGCACACACCATGTGCACACACACACACACGCTCCACGTGCACGCACACACACACACACACACACACAGATGTGATGGTTCTAATCAAGGTCTGAGGCAAGGTAGGTTTTCTAATTACATATGGCTGACTCTAAAATATTTTACCCCTGGAACCTCAGGGTGGTTAAACAACTGTGTGTGTGTGTGTGTGTGTGTGTGTGTGTGTGTGTGTGTATGCATGTGTGTGTGTGTGAGTGTGAGAGAGAGAGAGAGAGAGAGATATTATGATTTAAGGTATCAGGGACACATTTCAGACTCAAGACCAGTTAGCTGGAGATGGTTGGTGCAACTGGGAACAAACGTTGTGTGATTGGACAACAGATGATTTTTGGGCCAGTGGTTATGATTAGGGTGAGGGTAAGTCTCCAAGAAATGACAGAAAGCCTATGTAATGTCCCCAAAAGTGCCTGAAGTCACAATCTGCTCAAAAAGACAATACAGCACAGAAAAACACAGTTGAAGCTGCTGAGAAATACTAGTTCTCCCCTTCTCTCGCTCTCTTTCTTTGTCCAGGCATCTGAGAATGTCACTCATCAAAACTGACACAGTCATGAAAAAGAAAGAACGAAGGACAGGAAACAGAACAAAAGGAAGCACAGAATAAGTTCAAAGAGATGGAGAGACTGATACTGACAAAAGAAAGAGAGAGAGGCAGATAGGGACACAGTCATGAGGAGAAAAGAGGAGACACAGAGGAAGAGTGAGCAAGAGAGCAGGAGAGAAAGAACAGGGATGTATGATTCATCAGTGATTAGTCAAGTATGAAATTAATGAGGGAAGAGCTGTGAGATTTAGAGGAAAGAGGGGGAATAAGAGATGAGAAAAGAAGGAAAAAGAGAAGTTAACGGGTTAACAAAGAATGAGAGTCCAGGCTGAGCCAAGACATCTTTACCAGCTGGTAAACTGAAGATCCCAATGAGCTGGAGAAGGTGTGTGTTTTGGTGTGTGTGTGTGCTCTGACTTGCCTGTTGTACAGCCCTGAGCGATGAGCTAGCTATGCTCTAAAGAAACAGCTTAGACAAGAAAAGCCCCGGGAGATCAGAGAGTCACACAAAGGAAAAACTTTGTCAAATAGGCGCTAAAAGATGAGATTCAGCCAAGACAGACACTTATTCAAACAGCAGGAACCTCAATTTTAGATACAGTGTTCACAGATGCAATACAACAAGTGCAGAATCTTGTTTCTTTTCATAAATGTTGTATTGTTGCATTATAACTTGAAAAGACTGGGAAATCTGAGACCTTTCTGTCAGCATGAGGAGACACAGAGATAAGAGATGGGAAAAGGACAAGCGGTAGAGGACACGTATGAAGCAACAACAAAAGAGCTTTTCCACCTCTTGAGGATCAAATCAGTTGCACTTGTTCAGCAACAACAAGCTATCTGTGACTATTTCCACACCGAGAATCAGACAAAAGATGCTGAAAAAGCAGGAGAGGAGGGAGACTGCGGTCCATTTGGTCCAAATCTGGTTTCTCAGAAGTGCACGTTCAAAGACAGAGCGGCACAACTGCAGCACACATCTCTGGAGTACGTCCTCTCTGAAATGAGCGAAAACGGCCTTCTCTCACAGAGGAACATTTATAATTACATTGCACAAAAAAGAGAGCGGTGTCAGCTGCTGTGGGTGGCGCTACCTATTTTTAGGCTCATGCATGAGCTGTGACAGATTGACCCATCTCACTCTGCTGCTAACAGCACAGCAGGCAGCCATAATAAGACTCTCCCCTGCCTGAAAGCTGCACTTCACTTTCCTACGTTTATAAGGTCACTACCCTGGGTGGGTGGACCTCGGCTGGGCTCTTCATGACCCCTACTTTTCCAAAAAAGTTGAGACGCTGTGTAAAACAAATACAATAAACAGAATGCAATAATTTCCAGACAAACTGTGATTAAAAGGATTTTACGTATAATTTGGATAATAATTGACTAATTACTGCTTTGGAGCTGTTCTTTTGTTATCCTTGCACAACTCTTCCAGCTGTTTTTTTTTTTTTGTTTTTGTTTTTTTAATTAAACTTGTGTTTTGTCCGATAGAGCCCTCTACAGAACAAACGTTATGTTTCAAATGCTGCACTTAATTTGTTCTTCATCCAAAACTGTTAAGCAGATTCACCGCAGGGCTTAATGTATAAATACACATACAGTATATCATGAATAAATAATCAGGCTTAATGAAAAACAACATTTTACTTCTGACCATTATCATCCAGCTCTACTTTTACAGTCTATTTCATTTTATTGTTGAAACTCACATTTCCGAATCTGTTCCAAGAGCTGTCTTAGCTGTTCTGAGAGCAGCACAGCAGAGAGAGCATCTTCTGGAAGTAGCACCTTTTTAAAAACATGAAGAAAAAGACAAAAGTTACTGTTAATTTACACAGGTGTAGAAAAAGATAGCACTGCTTGGCTGTAAAAGTAGAGTTACAGAATAGAATGTAATCTATGTCATTGTGAACAACCTTCTAGAGCTGTCAGAAATATCTTCTGTTCCACCAAAAAGAACCGAGGACCAGGAGGGCGAAGCTGAGTGTGTATAATAAGACGCGCCAGCAGCTAGCTTTAATAGCCGTTAACATTACCTAACTTTGACCGCTTCGATTAGTTTCATAGTGTATTTTACAAGTAGTTTAATGTTGAATATAATTTGTTTCTCTGTGCAAAAAGAAATCATGTTTTAATTGCAGTTAAGCACAATTCACTATAGCTGTTTGGGCAAATCTGCTTCCTTCATCCACCTAATTATTTTCTTCTTCTACCAACAGGAGCCCCATTAATATCCAAGTGCACACAGCACATTTGGAGAAATGAGACACCTTGTTAAACCTTTTACCAAATTCTACGTCTACCCATGTAGACACATAGTGATGAATCATGTATGCAGCCAGGTCTTGAGCCAACCGGCCCACAGAGTGATGAGCTCTGTCCGTGGTGCTGAAACATTTGTAATTCAGCCATTAAAGCTGGGGTAGGTAATGTATTTTAGAAGCATTTTCTTGTTTTTTATTTGTTGAAATTCTCTCAACATCCTGACAGCAATCAATAAATCAAATGTACTGGCTGTCATCAGTGACTGGACTACTTAGACTTTTACCAGTTTTGTGGCGTTACCTCTTTTGCTTAAGTAAAGGATTTGAGCACTTCCTCCTATGCTGGGTGTCAAATCTTGTCATTCCAGGGTTGGATAAACAGTCATCACCTTGAATAAATGTGGCCCAGAACAAAGTTAATATGTCTTCCTTCTTCCGAGACCTTCTCGAAGTGTCCCTCACTGCTGCCAAAGCCAGCAGCTAAATTAAATTTTCAGCCACACCAACTCAGTAGTCCAGTCCAGCTGTTCATCAAAGGCAGAAAATGTAAACTGGAGATAGCGGTGCACAGTCCGCAGGTATCTTTAAACATACTAATCATGCAAGACAGAGCCATTGAAGTAAGCACTCACACCAGCTTTCATACTTAGCTGCAGCTGCATGTCTCAGTCACACACCAGGTTCCCTGAGGCAAGAAGTCGTACACAAACCAGTGTAACAGATGAGGCAGACTTACGTGACGAGTGTGTGTGCATCCGTGTGTGCGTGTGGACCATTAGGTCCAACATGCCACCGCAATTCATTCACATTTGTAAAAACAGAAAGTCCTCACATTATGCTGTTCTCATTAACACGTTGGCTGTAACAGCAGCCCAAGGCACCCCCGCGATTACACCTGACAGAGAGCAGTCCCAGTCGAAATAAACCGCAAAAAGAAAAGGCACACACTGTCCCACTGGCTGCTCTGCTGGTGACGGCTGATAAATTTAATTGCAAATGTTAGTTTATTTAGCATTATTCCCATGCAGTTGTCAGCTATCGTTACCTGTGCTGCATATTTACACACATTCTTACGGTTACTGTTGTTGTTGCCGGCTGCTGTATCTTCCCCATCCTTCATGTTACCGAACACACAATAATGTATGTTATTTCATCTCTAACTAAGCAGAATTTTAAAATATGGTCACATTTTCGCCCCCATTTTACTGTCAGCAGGTGTTACATCAATGTAATAGAGCATTTGACCATACAGACTGACATTAATTAAAAAAAAGAAGATGATTTTAAAGATGAATGAAACTAAACATGACATCAGCAAAACGTGATTTTCAGAAGAAGAATCAAAGTATGCTGCTGCTTTTATGTGCCCTGAACCAAGAGATAAGAGCATATTCTGTGTGCGCTTCTCTTTGCCAAGATTTAGAAAAGGTCAAAGTCAGCGATAAGATATCTTTGTATTATTGACTGTCTTTCAAGATAATAACATTATGTGGACATGACATAACAAGCTCATGATAATGGCACTAATAACGAGATGGTGCCATGAAAAACAAAGGGTCTTTTTAGCTAGAGATTCAGATGGCTTGTTGTCACTTACTGCAAGTTCAAGTCAAGTCTTTTCGGGGCTGAAATCGAGCCCATGAAATAGCCTTTAAATCACATATTTCATGATTTAATGTGTCTCCACATGAAACAGGATGCTGGGGTGAGGCTTAAAAGAGTCAAAGGAGGGAAATGGTTTTACCATGAGCATCATCTCATATCTGAGACCTTTGGCAGTGCAGGCAGCTGCTGCTGGTCTTGGCAATGTCCATGCAAACACACTCAAAAACCTCAAAATGTTACTGATACCACTAGACTTTATGTTATTGTACATATAACAGGAAGAAGAGGAAGCTGAGCCCAAGATGTTTTCTTTGTGCAAATAAATTTGGAAGATGAGGACGTACTTTTTTTGTCAAACTACATAAGAAAGAGTGAGTCATAAAGTAAGCAAGATAATCACACAAAGAGTCTTAACAGTCAGTTTGTTCTGCAGCGAATCATCACATATCCCATGAAAACCCTCACTTTGTTGGTGTAGGCGTCGCGTCTCTCAGAAAACGCACTTGTCACTGTGATGTTCCCCAGACTTCAATATTATAGAGAGGCTCTGCAGGCTTTCTTCAGACAGAGGGAAGACAATCACACAGCAGTCCACCTGGATCAAAGAGCTAACTGAAAGACAGCCAGAGAAACGGGAGCCCATGCAGCCAAAAAAGAAAAAAAAAAAAGGAGGAAAAGAAACTGTTCCAGGCTGGGCTGTGCAGAAAGGGTCTTGGTTTGTGGTCAGTCTCCTTGCCATATTTGTTTGGGACACAAACAATGACAAATGCTGCTGAACAGAGAAATACAGAAAGCACAAAGGAGGAGGACAGGGCCAGAAGCATGGCAGGAAGACAACAGCCCTGATTCCAAGGAAGTGGGGATGCTTTGTAAAACATAACAGCATTCAATCATTTGCAAACAAATTGTTTCACAAAGTGCTCCTGTAATATCCTTTATACAATCATGTGTTCACACGGTGGTGAACCTCACTCCATCCTTGTGAACAACTGAGCCTTTCCAGGATTCCCCTTTCATACCCAATCATGATACTGTCACCTGTCACCAATGAACCTGTTAACCTGTGGTATGTTCCAAACAGGGTAGCAAAAAACATGAGCAACATATAAACAAAAATCCTACAGTTGTTTGTTTTTTCCTGTTTCATTAGTCTGTCGTGTATTCCCGTTGGCTTTTTTGGCTGCATATATAATAAAAATGTCAATTCCCATTTGAGTGACAGCTATTACTCAACCTGAATGACCTATGTAGCGTCTCCAATGACCATGAGTCTGACTCCCACTCCTCTAATTCTGACAGGGCAAACCGGGATCAAAGAAAACACAAGGTCAGATGATTTATTCTGAACACCCATTCCAACAGCCTGTTCAGTGTTCTTCCTGCCTTCATCAATCTCTCCCTGAGTACCAAACATCCCTCCAACCCTCTCCCTCGACTCTTCTCTCTTTCACTTCCTGCTCTCCTTGCTTTAGTATCTTCACTTGTGCTTCCTTCTCTTCTTTTTTTTACAATAATCTCACTGCAACCCTGGACATCGATATTCTGAATACTGGAGCATGACTTGCATTTCCATCAATCTGACCTGCAGTTGCATGTTTATCAGAAAAGGAGGGCTTGATCAAACACACACACATTCAGGTGAGTCCGTCGGATCTGCTCTGTGCAGACTGCACACACTGGGGGAGAGAAAAGAGTAATAATCACTCACACCGTCACTGAAAATTGGTGATAAACAGCTGGAAATACAGAGAAGGGAAGACAATATACAGGAGCCACACAATTTAGAAAGAAAAAAAAAAAGACAGGGAGATGAGGGAGAGATGTTGTGTCAGTGTTGCGATGGTTTTTAAAAGTGTCCTAACCTGAGGTTAAATGAAAAAATGGCATTAGAATACTTCAAACCCGGCTCATATTTAATCCTCCTCTCTGTACGGAGGTGCTGCATGTGACTGGTGAGGTTCTGGTTGCGAAGGTCACAACAAAGATAGAAGCAAAGCTGCGTTCTCTTCCTCCTACAGACACAACCAAAAGTCAATCATTCTTGGCAACCAGAAAGATAACAACGCTTCACTATTCCACGAGGATGTGAGGAGAGGTATGGGTCAACTGCTCCTCCACTGTACACTTCAAGATCTGGAAAAACACTGTCTTTATACATGAATTGTGCCGTGCATTATTTCTTTGTATAGGGTTTGATTTTCAGCAAAAGCAGATTATGTCTCAGAAGTCTTTCCCTCTTCCTCTCTCACACACACAGATATGTTATAACCACATACACACTGGAATGAATCAACTGTATTTCATAGTTATAGTCTGAGAATGTCAGGTCATTTCAGCCATAGTAAAATAATGGAGTCCAGGTAAAAGATTGGAACTGAGGAGAAGACAAATAACAACATTATCTGGCCGGCTATCCAAGCTGACATTTCTACTTAAATCACAAGCTGGTGTGTGTGTGTGTGCGTGCGTGCGTGTGCGTGCGTGCGTGTGACAACCCTTTTGCCGAGCATAGGCAGATAACAGATAACATTTCAGAGTGTTCTTCATTTCCGCAGGCCTGGTGCAGAGACAGAAAGATCAGGATCCCAACAGCTAAACATTATCTGCGTTCACCTCCTAAATATCATTCTTCCTCAGGCAGAAGTGGATCTGTAGCATGTTGCCCTTTCCCCAACACACACCCCAGGAAACTCCGACCCTTTCTTCATTTATCTGACTCTTCTTCTCTTTCATCCATCCAGTGTTTCTTCCTTCTATAACTGATCCCTCTCTCTGTCTCGCTCTGCTTTTGGTGCTCCAGTGTTGCCTCTCAGGACTGGTACATTTGCGTGGATATAAAACACCAGATGCAACGTTATGTTATAATTCAAGGGTTAATTGCCACCTATGGGCAGCAACTAAGGTTGTCAGCTGTGCTGCACCCAATTGCTATACTAAAAAGACCAAAGACATCAGTGAGGCTGGCATCACTTTCCACAGTATAGAGTATTTAAGAGACTTATCTTCAGCTGCCATGTAGCAGAGCAGCTGAGCTGTAGTCAAAGTTATTGCTGATTGCTAGCTCTGAACAGCATTGACCTGTTAGCTAAACAGATAAGTTAAAATCTGCCAACATTGGCTAATTAGTGTTAGCTATGCTTACTTAGAGCTCAAAGATAACATTTAGTAATGGATACAACATGTTAATGAAAAGGAGACGCTCTTGTTTTCACTCCTAAATCATATTTCACAATATGTTAAGACAAATCCAACAAGCCAGCTATGTTATTTCTTGACAGTGAGTCTGTGTGTGTGTGTGTGTGTGTGTGAGTGTGAGAGGAATACATCTTGCCTTATGTGCAATTTATGACACTAGTGAATACATTAATATATTACAGTAGGTGTGTTTCTCCCCTGGGGTTCTGATTGCAGTTGCCTGCCATAATACCGAATCTATTTAGGATTTCCACATAAAAGATATTGTTTAATGAAGTATATTAGCCATTCAGAATGCCAAAGACAGCTCTTACATATTAAGTTCAGGCAAAACAGAAAATAAAATCACTGTCTTCAATGTAAATGCATTGATTAAAAGCATGAACTGCATTTGTATAGCACCTCTCATACAAAGTGCTGAATAATGAGTGTCGCTCACCCTCAATGGAAGACAGTTCTTGATAATAACTAAACAATGATTATTGTGTTTATTCATATTCATATCACGCAGTATAGGCACTCGTATCACCAATGAACAAAGAAATGATTGGAATGAGTTCAAGTCTGCGGTCAGCGTCACATGACCACGGCTGCCTGTCCACAATCTAACACTTGTCAACAGAGGCCACTTATCACAGCTCCACCTATCCCACTGCCTCTTTGATCACTGCACTACATCTCTTGAGCTCTCCTCCTCTTATTTTATTTCTTCCTTTGACACTGAGTGCTTCTTCCCTCATTTCTCTCTTCACTCCCTTTATAGCTTTAAAGTGTTGAAATACATCTCTTGTTACTTTTGATACTCACGGTCTCAACAATCCAATTTCTCTTCTCCTGACTCATCTCTCCTTGGATTTTGCTGTGAGGCCCAAAGAATGAGTATAGAGCGAATATCTCACTTTCACTTCCAGTACCTAAACTGTTGTGGAAGGACTCCGGGTCTGGTTTAGCCATCCGGCACACCAGGCCAATACCAAAGCGGTCAAAACATTCATTTTGAATATAAATAATTACAAAATAAAAAAAAGTTATAAGACTTGAAGAGAAAATGGGAGAAAAGAGGGAAACAGGAAACACCTCTGTCATATGTTATGTGCTGTGAATCTCCTGTGTGTTATTCAGATTTAGAGTGCAGTGATAAACTTTACCTCGGGCACTGAGCTGGATCGTCCACACTCTCTTATCACACACTGAGAAATACGTGTTCTACACACTTGTAAACACACACACACAAACAGAGGAGCTTTGGGCAAAAGGGATTACCCACAAAGACATTAGATTACGCAAATACAAACAAACACATTGATGCTTGGACTGGAGAAACTGAGAAATCAATAGGTCATCTGCTGCATGACAGAAAAGTGAAATGCTTTTGTTAGATCTTACTTGTTTTTTTTTCTGCATGAAACTCACCCTCTGCCCTACTCACAGCTGAATGTAAAATCCTCGTCTCTTCACTTTGAGGAAGGGAAATTAGGTAAAAGACAAACAGCTCGAGGTGTCAGGTTGGCATCTTACCAGCCTGTAGGTATTGTTCACACACAGGTATGTAAAGCTACACATACAGCACATCCTGCACACCTTTCTTTTATATCTTGGGGAAGATACCGAACCCCAAAACTGCCCCCGATTGGTGTGAATTCATATGTACGTCACTTTGGATAAAAGCGTCTGCCAAATGACTAATTGTAATGGGAAATGTAACACCCTGACTCCTCCCATATATGATTATGCAAATGACTACAAATACAGCCCTGTTGTCGAGTACTCTCCAAATAACAATGGCCGATCCCGCTGCAAAACACATGAGAAAGAAAAACTTCACAGTGTGAGAGTGTGAGACTGAGGTGCTGATTACTGAGGTGGAGGCCAGAAAACATGGTTTGTCGTTCGGAATCAATACGAAACATAAATAAAACAAAATGATCTGGCATCAAAGTGGATGTCAAATTCCACATTTCATGTCAATTAAATACACATCAACCACGGGATTGATTGCACAACACGTGTGACTTATTTCAAGTGCATCTGCCAAGTCGACATTGCGTTTTCCTCCTGTGCGTCACGGATGTCTATGCGCCTCAGCAACTGTGCAGTTCCTGACGTGTGTTAACATCTTTGTGTTGCATGAACGGGTAAAACTGACCAGTTTATTGGCAATCTTGGCTTCGGTTCAGAGGGTAAGGCATGTCATCTGCAGAAAATTAGCTTCACCAAGTTTATATAGCAGTCAATGAGCCAGACCTACTAGAAGCAAGGCAGACGGCGCACAAACCATCGTGATGAAATAGAGAAGAGTGTCTATCTTTTTCCTAAGAGGCTGCTTTCATTCATTTGACGCCAGTGTTTCGGGAACTATGAATTGGAAATGATGATGCCAGTTGGGTTTTGGTCTTTCGGGTGTTAAACAGCCACATAAATGATCGAACTATTATGGTATATCAGCAGACGTAATGGTTTTTCATAGACATAGCACTGTATGTTGTAGAGAGGAGGAACAGCTCCCAGACAGATGAGTCAGATTTTCAGTCTTTGTCATTCTTATATACTTGATTATAGAGACCCCAATCAGACTTGTGTATTGACTTACCAGGTGTGGGGTTACCAGTATTACTTCTGGTCCTCGGCTTATCAGATGGGAGTTAGCAAAATTTCTTCTAGCTCTCAGCCGACCAGTACAATGCCAATGTCAGCCTAAGTCCTGGCTGGAGTGGATGCTCTGGCAGCAGTGCTGTGCCAGTAAGAAATGTCATTAGGGAAAGCTGGTTTGGGAGCCACAACAGCTGATACAGTGGCAGTAGAACATATCTAGGGCAGCTTCTCAGCCAAATCTGTGCCAGGAAGCTCCACAGTTCCCATGTATAAAAGCCTACCCATTTCCAGGACCTTGTACATTCGCTGCTACAGAGTCAATGAATGCTCATTCGCACGAATTTGATGCAGAATTTCCGTCTTCTTTTCAAGCTATGCAATCCTCTCAGTCAGTCGCTCATAATCTGTTTGGAGGTCATGCTCACACAGAGCTGAAGAAGTAATGAAAGTGATAAAAATATGGTGGTATTCTTCTGTGTCTTTCATTAATTTAAGTCCTAGTCATTTATAAATATCCCTGATCCACTTTCTGAGACGTTTGGCAGAAAAAAACAGGATGTCTGCAAAAAAAATGTAAGCAACCGGAGAGCAAGCAGGAAGCAATAAATGTATTTTTGTGTTCAGTGTTCAGCATGTTGATTGAAATGAAATGAAAATACAGATGATTTTGTTCTTCTATGAATCTCACCTGGACTGTAGTTGGTAGTGGAGGAAAAAGTACAGCCTTTAAAATAAATGAGGTTTATTTTACTGTAACGTCTTTGGTTGATGAACATAGTCTACAAATTCTGTGCAAATGTATCTTTAATCATTATATATGTTGTGAGATTTAGCCTGACGGTAGTGCAAAGGGTGTCACTGAGTGGCAGCTTGGGGGAAAGTTAGACTTAGTTACAGTTAATAAGTTGAGGCTAATATTTGAATTCTTTGGGGTGGCTTCAGGCAGACTATGAATCACATTTTTGACAGCCAAAACCTCACGTCCAGGCTGCAATCAGCTATTGCAAATATAATTTGTTTTGGGGGAATATGCCTCCGTGGTGCCCAGGAGGAAGTGATAGTAAGAAGCCAGCCAGACAGTCAGTGTGTTTCTCACAGGAGAAGCTATCGATCAGCTGCAGGTCAGATATGAGAAACTACTTTATGGCTGGAAATTGCCTTCTTTTCTTTTCTGATTCCTGTCTCTATCCTTCCACCTGTCTTCACCCTCTCCCTCGCTCCCCATGTCTTTCATGTCTGTTGTCTGAGATCAATAGAGACTTCCTGGGGCAGGAAACTCAGTGGCCAGCCTGTTTTTCCAAACACACATGAACCAGCACGTGGCAAACATGCACATACACACATGCAATGCTTCAAGGACTACCTCCTTCTGGGAAAGTGGTCTATACACAATCATACAGCGCATACAGTGTGTACAAACACCAGCAAATGACTCACAGGGACACCTTCCTCTCAAATACATCAACTCATTTCATTCCACTCAGCTCCTCTTCTCTGCCTCCACCCCTCTGTTCCTCCAACTGCAGCACAATTTTAGCCATTTTAAAAATGCATTTTCGCTCCACAGGTTCCCTTAACTTTTTATAGTTTTTTAATCAACTCTAATCTTCTGAATGATCTGTCTCTATAAAACTGGTGACATCATTACTGCGCTGTGGCTGGATGAAAGTCAAGGATTAGTAGAGACAGAAAAAGGAAAGAGGAATGGAAAGACACTCACAATCTAACAGGCAGCTTTCCGCCGCAACAGATTTGACTCCAATTACGCTCACTTTGGAATTTGGAGGTTATTCAAGTGGACAGAAAAGTGTTTTTGGATTTGTTAATCAAATGCAAAGGTGAACCAATTGTTTGCTTGGTGGTACAGCAGAGGTAACGTTCTTACTACTGTTAAACTTCAATATGATGCAAAACCAGAGAGATTACTCTGGTGAAAGGAGCTTCTAACACACAACCTAATTCAAAGGAACACATAATAGGGAAAGGGGGAAAACAGATGTTATTTGGAGACGAACAGGCTTTGTGGAGGTCAGACATGACCTCACAATACAAACGGAAGTCGCATGTTTGCAATAATTCTCTTGTATGATTCAGGCACTTCCCGATGTGGCAGACTCCCAGTGTCACCAGGGGTTTCTTGATGTGTGAAGGATGAAGACATGATCGCCATCGCCATGGGGAAACAGAGGATCTAAACTCTTGCACACATTTTCTGTGTCCTCACTTCCCTCTACTCATACTCTCTTATCTCTTCAGTTCTTAGTCCCTCTCTACTCAAAAATGCATTTTCTCTCTTGTTCCTACACTTGAATGTGTGAGCTTCACTGTGCAGAATGATGTATGTGCAGAGTTTGACACTTGAAGGCTGTTTTCACATTCATCTGCTGAAAGTGTAAATTTTCTCTACGTTGATTGAAAATGTGATTTTAAGAAGCCAGTCCATGATGATCAATGTTACAAAGTACCTTACAAATACAAATAAATTAAAAGAAATCTACAATTAAATCCGGCAAACAAAAGTCCAGTGAATAAAATATCATAAATACCAAAATAAAATAAAAATGCAAAATGATTTAGTAACTGGAGGAAAAATGTAAATCTTTGGCAAAGTACTTTTTAAAGAACCGCTTCTTCAAAAGTAAAAACAGTATAAAAGTAATTGCAATGCAATTATTTGTTGCAAGTTAATAATGAGACCGTGTGTGTGTGTGTGTGTGTGTGTGTGTGTGTGTGCGCGCGCGTGCACAGTAATGGCCATTTCTGTGCAGCAGTTGAGACGAATGTTTAATTATACGGGTTCAAAGACACACTATAATAAAAGAGCAGACAGAATGGAGGGGAGGAAAAGGAGTTGAGAGCAGGAACATAATCCATCCTCCTGTGAGCTCTGTGTGGCTGTCAGACAATGTTGCAAGGACAAATTTAATTTAGTCAGGGGATTTAGCCCATTCAGTGGCTGGCTTTGCTTTGTGGACGTCTAGTTTCCTTTGGCTGCTGGCGGCTGATGAAGAAGAAGCGGAGTTAAAGGATCCAAACCCATTCACCTTTGCAGCTCCAATTTGAACATCTAATTAACTTTAAAAACGGAAAGAGACTTTCATGGCCTAATGAGTTCATATCAGTCCCAGCGACAATTTCGTGGATTGAACCACGCTTACTGCTGCAATTGATAATGCTGAAACACCAAATTATTGCCTTTTAGAGAGCAGCACACAAATATCATTTGGTAAACAAGCAGAAACGATGCGAACAGCCAATACAAATGGGAAGAAAGAGATTAGTCTGAAGCAATATGTGTATTCACTGCAGGAGACTAATATACAATATTAATGGCTAAGAGAGATAAAATACCTCTCCAGTCAGCCTCTAAGAATTCCACTTTGTAGATAAAACTGAGCATATGGATGAAAGCTGAATGGTTTGAGTCCATGACCTTTTGGGAAAAACTGAAAAGTAAATCGCTGGAAAAATCTGCGAGGACCGAGACCCAAAAACACCTCCTTTCCTCTAAAGAGATCCCTTGTGTGTGGAGAGATTTGCTGGCGAGGAGGGCACGGCTTCATAACAAGCCTGCCTGTCTCCCTTGGCCCACCAAAACCACAGAGCAGGTCCCATCGCACTGAGCTGACAGGTGCAGAGGTCTGAGAGAGTTTAACTACTGCGCTGTTATCCCAGCATGCTGCGGCCTGTCCCCATCTGGGCACGGGAAGACAGAAAACAGATAAGGAAAACCGAAGAAAGTTGTCTGAAAAAGCAAGTTAGTGAGTGATGGAAGGTCCCTCTGCATTGCACACTGGCTGCCATTCATTTCTGATGGTGCAATATATCATATATATAGTATAGGTACAGTAGGTATGGGTATAGTGGAAAGAGAGGGCAGAGGGAGGAGTGGGAGAGCTTCATCTTGTTTTTATCTCCACATCAATCTCATTACAGCGTGATGGATAAAAATGACAAAAACACAGAGAGTGTCTGGTGAGAGAGGCAGGGTTAGCAATTAAATGTCAGAGTGGATTAAAGAAAAATGTGAGAAATGAAACTCTGTGTGTGTAAAGTTTGGTCCATCAGGCAGAGAATGACTGAGGGGAGAGCGGATGAATGCTAAAACTAATTAACGAGAATGCCGAGACTAAAGCCTGGATATTAAAGACAGCTGCCAGGAAGAAGAAAGAAAGGAAAGATTAGAGACTGATGTGAGGGAGAAGAGGAGCAGACTTTTGACTTAATGAGTTTAGTTCTGCTCATCGAGCTCATCTGTCTGAGTATCAAGTCACGGACTGCCTTTTAAAAATGAAATTAATATCTGAAGTGCTGACTGTGACTTTCAAGAGAAACACAACAAATAGTACAAAGATAAGAGTAAAGGCAGTGAGCCAAACACTAGAAAGTAGCGTAATGTTGTATACACAGTCCCAGACCTGGAAATAGATCTTCTCTGACTCCACACACCCTCATCCACTTCCTCAACTCCCACAGTCAAGCTCCGAGCAAACTAAACACATAATTATAGTTTCCACTGATCAAACATGGAGACAAATTAATTAGGCAGCAATAAAGATGGATAAAGGCTTCCTTGATATAGCATCACTCTCTCCTCCTTCCATCATTCAGCTTTATTCAGTGTCTTTCCAACCTGGCTTTTATGTTATTTTGCAATTTTAGAAGTCATTATTTTGGGCTATGATCATATTCCACTTGCCCTACGTGCATATATACAGTATGTAATATGGAATTGCGGCACAGCAAATGATTTAGAAAATGAAAACTTTTAAGGAGGCTCGGATTGCTTAAAGAGGAAATCCATTTCATCAGTCCAAGCAGAGCACTGAACTCATGCTTGCATCAGCCTCTTCATTCATGCTTCACCATTGGTTACTCATACTGAAGCTTCTTGGCAACCAGCTGTGCAGTAACATGATGATTTAACTCAGATATGATGTTCATGTATGTGTTTATTAAGGGAGGATCAGTTCGACCAGCAGCACATTTGGTTTATCAGCGTAATTGAGGTATGGAAACAATGTACAGAGGGCAAAAACTGTGACCACTCTGGTCATAAAAGCAGCATTTCTCTTGACTAAAAGCACAGAGAGAGCTCACGGTAATCAGCAGTCAATTTCCTTCACTATTAAATGTGTCAAAGTGTTTAGTTTTATCAGTAATAACTGGATACTGAGCACCCATTTTGTTTTCACTTCACAGAGAATATATATGGTGATGTGAGCAGATATTCAGAGGCCTGGAGCCAGGCTAGGTGAATTCCCCTGAATATTAAAATGTTTCTGAAAGACACAGTGCAGACCATTGCCACATATGCTTTGAAACAATCTGAAAAGTTCAGAAAAAGACAATGATTGTACAGCAAAGAACAAGGGCGGGTGGGCTGTGAACTTAAGTTTCAACTTAGCTTTAAATTACAATAATATTTCCAGCGTTGACATTTACATTGTCAACCTAAAAAAGCATTGGTCCACTTTTGATTTCATAGTAAAGAAACTTGAGAAACTACAGTACGTTCTTGATTTGTGCTTGACCTCCTTGCATGTTTTAGGGGATGCTGGTAGTCCTACATTTGTCTGATATACAACAAACTGCCAATGGATGGTGCTAATAAAAGCATTCTGTGCTTTGTTGGGACAAAACAACAATTGGTTAAAAACTGTATCTATTTTGATAGAAGTTGAACATTATGTAATATGTATAGAAGCATCAAATTTGGGGATTCATCCCACCACTCCACCTAGTGGGATGTACTAAATCTGCAACAATAACAGTCCACCCATTCTGGTCCTGTTATGTTTCTCCTCCACAATCTCTCCATCCATCTGCTGAAATCCTATTTTCATGACAAACAGTACGACACATAAACTCACTCCATCACTGCTGCCTGAAGCTGCCAGAGAACGGGACAAAGGGAGAGATGGAGCAAAATTAAAAATGAGGAGGTGATAGGATGCTGAGGAAAGATCCTGGTTCTGATACAGTGCTTCATTTATCAGGTCAACACCATGCTAGTCAGTTCAAACAATCTTACAATTTTCATCCAACTCATTGGCTGGTGAAGTGATGTGCTATTAAAGGTAACACGAGTCGAAATTATGCATTCCACCCATGAACTGCATTTAAAGAAAGACAAACTGTCTCCACTTTCTCTCACTGTACAAAAACAAAGCCAAAATATCCTGGATGTGGGCACTGCCATCTTGTGCTGGTGGTGTCATTTGGAGGCGGAGGCTGCGCAGTAGTGATCGGAGTGTGGAACCATAATATCAAGGTCCTGCCCATACACCCACCCAACTCAATCGCGAGAAGACTCGAGCTGCAATCATGACGTCACACCTCCTTATCATAGCAATAAATCGCTAATTGAATCCAAACTCATGAGAGGAATGATTACCTGAACATACATCAGCATGATAACCTAACCTGAGCAACCTAAAATACCTCCTCATGGTGTCAGTATATTGTATAGGCATGTCATATGCAGGTAAGTGGTGTTCTCCTTCCTCCTTACAGAGTGGAAGCAGCCGTGTGTTGCTGAAGGAGCTGCTTAAGGCCCCCACCATCTCATGCAGAGGGTGAGAGGGGTTGACCATGATTGATGTCAGCTTGGTGAAAATCCTCCTCTCACCCACCTCTTTGATGTCATCCAGAGGGCAGTTCAGGACAGAGCCAGCTCTCAAAACCAGTTTTTCTGTCCCTCACAGAGCACCCACAACCCCAACAGACCACTGCATAGAAGACTGCAGATGCCACCACTGTGTCACAAAATGTTCTTTACAGTGTCCTGCACACTCCAAAGGACCTGGTGAGGTGAGTCTTCTCACCAGATGGAGATGACTTTGGCCCTGCTTGTACAGGACATCTGTGCTCTTGGCCCAGTCCAGTTTGTTGTTGAGGTGAACACCCTGATATTTGTACTTGCCCACAATCTAGATATCCATTACTGTGGTCTGAGGTAGTTGATGGTCCACAGACACAGGTGGCAGTCTACTCCAGCTCTTTCCAGCTGGAGTAGACCCCATGCTGCTATGGTAACAAGGTTGACCAACGCTTGACTGAGGGAACAGAAAATCCTGGGCACATGCCAAACAGTCAACAAACGAACCCGTAACTCAGTTATCCTGGTACGAGGAACAGGGCCCAGATGTGAAGTCAGCGTGTGCTGTCACAACATCGCTGCCCCCAAACATCAAAGTAAGCTGCAACCGATACAGCGAGAGACAATCAAAGCTATCACTCATAGCAACAACTCCTGTGGGAATTATCCTCCTCATCATAACTTTGATTGACCTACTCTGCACTGTATCAGATGCTTCAGTCTCTCTGCAGCTCACTGAGTGTGAAGCAGCAGCTGGGCTGCTGTGCTTAGCCAGTTAAAACAGATGTCCTTCTCCCCAGACACTTTCTCCAGCTCTTCTTCTTGAAAACCGAGGAGATGCAAGGTGCGATATATATAATCCCACCAGCCAACACCCTTTCAGATGGCTTGCTCCTCACCTCGTCAATAAGGCTGCGACTTTAACCCTTTTGAATAAGATCAGTTTGGCAATGCAGCGGGTGTGCCAAAGATGAAGACTCCAGCGAAAAAGGGTCGATAAGCCTTCAAATTCAGGGATCTGTTACTCCAACTGGACATCCTGGATTGTATTTCATGTCTCACTGGTGCACGAAGAAACATGCCCCCACCAACGCAACAACAAACAACTCTTGTGTTGTTTCCACTCAGCCCAGACACCTTTCAGAGAAATTTCAGTTGTTTTTATAAAGACCTCATTCTTCAATCTCTCAGTTACCATAGGTTGAAACCATAGGTTGATCAATTGGTAACTCTGCCACTTGACCACAACATTCACAACCAATCCATCTGTCAACCTTATCCATCCATCTTGCCCTCACTCATTAACAGGACCAAGAGATCGTAAAATCTTCCAATTGGGGGCAGCAACTTACTTCTGAACCAAAGGAGGAAATCCTCCATTTTCTGGCACATTGCTGTGGCCTGAGCCTTCAAGGTGCTGACTCTCATCCCAGCTTCTTCATAACTGTCTGAAAACCACAGCAGTACACATGGAGGTCACAATCTAATGATGCTAAAAGAAATGCATAATCACAGGGATTTGTCCATCCAGACAAGTCCTGGTGAATCTCAACTTAAGCAACTCTGGAAAAGCAGAGTGTCCTGGCCCTATCCAGGAATTAGGTTACATAGCTGATGCTATGTAGAGTGTGTAGAGGTGAGCGGAGGGCTATAGTTGGTGCTTCTCCATCGTCTACACCAGTGACTCACACAGTTGACACTTTTCACAAGCTGTCACGCCACATGTCCATTTTCCCATGCAGAGGAAAACAAATTTATAACTGATAATGGCTTTAAAAGAGGACACTGACAGCACACAGACAGTCAGCAGCTCTTCTGGCAGGAGCATCTCTCCTTCTCCTCTGCACCATGCAGGCAGGCAGGAGTGACTATATTATTATGGTTACATACTGAAACTTTCCTGTGATTCCCAATAATTATTATTAAGTTAGTACACTTATGCAAAATTATGAATGTAATCAAGAAGATCCCCTGGCTGGGTTTGGTCTCATGATTTAGGCTATGATGTCAAGAGGCTGGAGAGGATGCTGATCAGCCACAATCACTGCCTGCCCGACCCCTGCAGTGGGTAATGTCACGCAATGTCCACTCATAAAATGCACCAACTTCAACGATATCGATCTCACTCCAAACTAAATTGAAAAGTTATTCATTGTCACTCCTGTCTGCCTGTGCACAGTGCAGAGGAGAGAGAGACACTGCTGCCAGAGGAGCCGCTGACTCTCGTCTGTCTGTCCGTCAGCATCCTCTTTTCCTGCTTTATCAGTTACAAATTGGTTTTTCACTGCGTGAGAAAATGGACGTGTGGCATGAGAGCATGTGAAAAGCATCACTTGTGTGAGTCTCAGGTCAAAACAAGAGTTGTCAGCTCTGTGTGACTCATAATAACAACCAAAACTTCAGTCAAAAAAAAGAAAATGAATAGAATTGGTTTAATGAACTCCTCAGTGAACTGCCTGCTTTTTTTTTTTTTAGAGACTGACCACATTGGCATAGGCTGCTTAAAATTGTGTGAGCAAATAAAAATCTTAAACAATAATTTGCTAATTAATTTGTTGTTGTTTTTAATTGTATGTCCAGCCCCAACAATGTGAGAAATGTAGTTAAGAACACCTTTACCACACCATTGCTCCTTCATTCTTAGAGACAGGATTTCATGTTCAAACTGCCAGTTTTGGGCCGTGTCCTGGGCCTTAGGCCAAGGGCACACTGCCTGCCTCTATCTGTGCATGTCCACACAGACCGTATTGCTGCTGCAGCCCTGCTCCTGCCAGCCCCATTTTTCTGAGTGTGCTCTTTGATAATGGTCATCAATAAAAATGATAACAGGATTTTTGTTTACTCTCATTCTGAGACAGAGAGAGACAATGAGAGAGATAATGCACCAGAAAAAAATACTGCCATTCACCTGATTCTTTTTTCAAGTCTGTGATATATTCTGCAGATACAGACCTTGAAACTGTTGTGAATGGCTGATATGATGTTTATATGACTATCAACAGATCATTCTCTGCTCATACAGATTGTGTGGTGGCTCCAGCCTGTTCACATGAGCACCGAAATGAAAAGCAAGTCCCACGATGCACATGCACTACTCATGCAGGCGGTGTCGCGGGCGTTGTATTTCCGTGCCGCTGGATTGGTAACAGATCCCTTAAGATTAAACTGATATTAGAACAGACCTGCACACATACAGTAGATATACGCATGTGCAAACAAATACAACAAATACAAGCAATTTCCTGCTGTGTGGGATGTCAGACAAAGCAAATACTTCAGAACGCACTTTAAGAGTATCGCTGTGCTCTGAAATGAGCCTGAGGTAAGAAATTGTTTGGTTAGAAAAAAACAATCCAATCACAAGGTCCCCCCAAGAGAAATAAAGGGAACCTAAGTGGGTTATGTAAATCCTGCCTTTGAGAGGCTGAGGACCGGCGTTGTTAGTGTGACACCACGCTGCACACACAGTCTCACCTTTCTCCTGCTGATGCCTTCCTTTATCACATTCTAATTCAAATCCATTTCCTCCCTGTCACCTCTCTAATAGCGCTGCTAATGTCGCTTAATAAAATTATGCAAAGGAACAGCTCTCTGTCCTGTCCTGAACATACTGAATTATCTGTCTGAGGAGGGAGAGAGAGAACGAGAGAAAACCCAGGAGATGGATGACCTCTTCAAGTCGCTGGCACACCTCTCTCTTTTTCTCTCTGGGGGTTAATATGGTTTTAACGAAACCTTGCTCCTACAGTGATTTATGTCATGGTGGAAAATGAGTGAGAAGTGACGGAGAGGTTCAGTGTGGAATAGTTTTCTTTACTATTAGTGAAGGATAAACAGCAGAAAACAGAGGAGGAGAGGAGGAGAGCTGAATATGAAATAAGAACATTTAGCAGTTTAAAAGATCCATCCAAATACTATAGAGTTTCTGGAGCAGCTGTGGGTCTTCCTCTGTCCATTAATATGGTTTTGTACACTGTTTAAATGCAACGTGAACAGAAAATTAAAGGTACAGCGAGCGAGAGACGGCAGTTGCTGAGGGGTTCAATCTGGAGCTGCTCCACTTAACTGGAGGATGAACACCAGAGAGCAGAGGAGAGATGATGATTTAAGAGGGCCGAGGAGTAATGTGAGTGGGTAGCAGTCTCTTTAGGGATGACAGTATTGCCATATTAATAGGATCTTGTATGCGTGTAAAGATGAGTGGATGTATGATATATAAAAGGGTGAAAAAAAAGCACTGATGGTTGGTAGTCGTGCACGAAAGTCAGCATAGAGGAGGACAGGAGTCAATAGATGATAGATAACACGATATGGAAAGAGAAGAGGAGAGAAGACAGAGCTGATAAGGAGATAGGAGAGGTGAGACAAGGGGAAATGAAATAAAAGGGAGGAGGACAAGGTAATGTTAGCATGGGTAAGACGACACAAAGGATACACTTACTGAAGTTTACTTACAAAGAAAGTTAAGGAGACATGACCTTCATTACTATGCAAGAAATGTGAATTGAGAATAAGACAAGAGTCCGAGTCAGAGGAACGTAAAAAGACTGTGAGATTCAGAGGACGATACTATAAACTGAAACAGATATCCCACCTGGGACTCATGTCGTAAAGGAGTTCCTGTAATTATCAGTTTCCAAATTGTGGAGTTAACATCAATATCCGAGTTATAATTGTGACTGAGAAACTGAGATTTTCCTGAAATCTCCAATTAATACGTCTTACTCGTTCTTCCTCATCTCCTGTTGGCTACAATGAGCTCCCTCCAGATTTCCTTATTCTTAACAACATGTTAAGACTTCCTCAAGTTCAGTTTATTCTCGCTCACTTGTCCGTCATGTTTCAACAGCAGGTCATTTTTGGTCTTTCAGGTTTTCTTTTTAAAGACAACTGAATCGCACTCTAAGATCAACTCCAAGCCCCCTTGTCTGCAAGCTCCATGTTTTATTCATATCTAAAATATCCAACAAGCTTGAACCAAACAGCCTGAGAAACTGAAATGATTTGTATAGAAAGAATTAAATAAGAGTACAGATGTTACTAGTAACATTCTGTTCGATTCAAGTGAGCCATGACAGCGGGACGGGGGGCCGGCACGCACCGTACCAGGACCCTGAAACTGAAGCAGCTAAATGGACTTCCATCATCACTAATTTTATTATTGACACCTGTGTTTCTGTGAAAAAGGCTTATGCTATGGCTCATTTAACAAACATCATGACAGTCATAGGTTAAATGACCTTTGCTAAGTGACATGAAGTGGATTAGTGATTTTTATTATTACTCGCCCCAGACTACATTTATCACTTCATCTAAAGTATGTTTATGTGTGCGTGTGTGTATATGTTGATTTCTTGAGCTCTGGAATGTGCAACAGATGATTTGAAGGAACAGTTTTACACTTTGAGATCGGTCTTACTGAAAAGTGAAACATTCCTAAAAATTGAGACCTGCAACTCGAGAGAAAGAGAGAGAGAGAGGGAGGAAAAAGTAGATGGGACGCAGTTGTTCCATTTTACACTTTAAAAAGTTTGGCTTTTTCATTTTCAAAGTGCTTGTAGGAAACAATAATTTAATAATAATAATTTGTTTCATACTATGAGAAAAATTTGTTGAGCAGAGTCCTGATTGGTCCACTCAGTCTTTTCAGTGGTGGGTGTAATTACATTTGGAAATCTAACAGCAGTCTCCTGACAAAGTGCTCTCGATTCTGAAGCGCACAGGTGGAGGTTCCACATCACACAGCCTCTTCCACATCTGTAAAAGGTCTGTAAATCTACAACATTCACACCTCAGGCTGCGTGTCATATGCCTCCTCGGCTCTTTACACGCATCAGACTCACCAGCCGGCTACAATCATTGCCATGACAGATTAGACTGCACCGATAAATAAAACAGTTGTAGGAGGTGTGATTTTTCCCTTGTCTTCTTCCCTCCTGTTCATCTTGGACCTTGTAAACCCAGCGGAGCAGAGGGGCGTTCAGCACTGCGTGTGCTGAAGTGTGACAGCCTGAATATAAAAGTGTATCTCTGTGTCACAGTTGAGAGCAGCGCAGGGGGTGCCGCTGTGAAGCTTTCCCAGCGCAGCCAGACTCATTCGAAAAGACAGACCACCTAACAGAGGGAGACGGAGAGCAAGTTAATGGTGGCTGAGAGGTTTGGTCTGGAGTTGCTTTATCTAAGTGGCGGTGGAGGAGATGAGAGGATAGGAGAGGAGATGCATAGGAGAACTACATTATTCAACTTCATGTCAGCTTCACTAGATTTCATTGGACAACTTTGGATGCAAATGAAGAGCTGTTGGCTGGTTTTGGTCTTCTTCATGGGATTTGTTGACAAAATTCTGCCTGCTTTCCTTAAAGAAGGCAGATCAAGCACTTTTTTTACTACCACTGAAACTTTTGAATAAATGCCAAAGCTACTGTACGAAATCCACTTAAAGTTGTTGATAATGCAGCGGCTTGAAACACGCAGTATTCTGTGTGTGATGCTACAGGGCCCTCCATCAGTGATGTGTTAATTACAGCTCTGTCAAATTAAATGAGATTAAACAACTGCATGGCTCAAAGCCTCAATGAGAGATGCTTTTGAGAAGATAGAGTTATTGCATAAGTCATTTGTTTGATAAATGTCAGAGGTAATGGGGATTTGAATTAATTCAAATGCATTAATTACTTACACACACCTCCTGAACTGCTGCAAAGCATGTAACAAAAAACCTTTCTGAGTAATCAAAGGAGACTGTGCGCAGACACAGCGCATGATCGACAAAGGACTTTATCAAGGCGTGTTCTGTTTTGCACTTAGCATTAAGAGGAAGAAGAGGCCATAATGACACACTGTAAGAAAAACAGCTGGTTACCTTCTTTATTTGCATGAGCGGCTGCTGCTCAGTGACATTTCAGGCTGTCCAGGAGCATCTGCAACATCGAGAAATGAACACTTACTCCCACTTAATTGCATAATTGATTTAATGCTGCTTGGAGGAGGGGGAGAGAGCAGAGGTTGGGGTGCAGGGAGATACACCTGTATCATTTCCCTCATCATCCACCCTCATTTTTCTTTCTTCTGTCAGTCTGTTTTTCAGCTTCTTTGTCGGGACTGCTGAGGTCAAATTACACAAAGAGATCTGGGAGAGGCAGGTTATAACTGGTGACTGAGGATTAGGATGTAATAACTGAAACTGCAGGGAACAGTGTGTGGGTGGCGGCCTTTTGTATTCCTAAATAACACAACAATTTTATGCATTCGGATTTAAAATAAGGAAAATGGCATAAACATCAGAAAAGCATCTGTTCCTGAGACTTTCTTGCTGTTCTTTCTCTTCTTAATTTAATGGCAAAAACGTGACTACCCAGAGAGAAAAACCTTTAAAAATACCTTCATATGGGCAAAGAGAAAACCAAATTTTCCCAATATCCAATAGCCTAAACACAGCAGAAAGGAGGAAAGCTCTCGGTCCTGACTTTACATGCTACATATTTACAGCTACAAGCAGTGTTGTCATTAATGTTTCCCCATGTGAAGACACGCTGGCAGATGCTAACACTTGTGGGTTTGTTGTGTGTCTATGCTAATGACTGACAGGAACAACATCATGTGCTTACCCTCTACTGAATAACTGACATGACTAATTGTGTCACTTACATGTGTCAAAGGTTTGTGGCAGTGTTTTGGTCACAATACAGTCAGTAGGCTGACATTCTTGTACCCAATATCAATATGTAGAGTTTGTACGGAAGAAGTATAACAGAATGAAACATGTAAAACTTTTCTTGGTACTTTAATACATATTTAAAGTTCAACAGTCTGGATTGAAAACACAACAAAGCCTGCATAGAGACAAAATGACAAAAAAAAGTCAAAGATAACTAAAAAAGTAGAAGAGGAATAATTAAAACTATGAAGTAGACATCAAGTTGTCTCAAGTATGAAGAGCTTAATAAGAAGATTAATTTGAGAGACCCGGCTGGCTGCTGTCCTAGCCAACAGAGATCAAAGATGCTTTGACTTTGATCCATTGTTCATTTATTTCCACTATAACCCACACACATGTGTCGTCACATTGTTAAAGGACTGAAGATGATTTCAAAGCTGGTTAATCATCAGTTAATCATGATAAGGAGATCAAAGCAGCATGTGTAGATGCAAATGTCCATTAGAGCACTGATGGGGTGGGTTTTAAGCACAGCTGGTGTCTGTTTGTTATGAAAATGAAGACTGGCCAGATTAGACACTGTTTACATGGCATTAATGTTGAATCAGCCAGATATTCAGACACGACCTCGTCTCACATTTCTGATCTTCAGAGTAAACACTTTTTAGATGTGTGTAAGCAGAAATTAATGGGGTGGGGGGTACAAATGTTGAGCAATGGCTGACGAACCAGTTCTAATGCAGCATGTATCTCACATACTATCTTTTGAGTCCTGGTGGCAGTGTGCCTCCAGCGATGGTAACGTGGGTCTGTCAGTCCTCACGCACGTCATTCCAGGTGACAAAGTCATGACCCACACTACTCTGCTTCTGATTGGCTTAACCAGATATTCTTACCCAAACCCTAACCAATGCCTAACCAACCCAAACAATGAAGGCAAGAAGCACTAGCCAATCAGGGGCAGAGCAGATTCCAACACAAGTCCAGACGTCAGCGACTGTGGACACGAATTTGAGACACATTGAGCTGAAGCATCTGACCGGTGTTGGGAAATGTCTACGGGTGAATGATGATCACAAGAAATCAATAACAAAACGTAAGACCACAAGCCAACAGCCCTAACGTTCTTCCATCCAAGTCAAACTCACAGCATTTTGTAAAGGACCAGTGACCTTGGTTTCTTAACAACAAGAAGACAGACAGTAGCACTACACTGTACTGTAGGAGATCTGCAACCTTTGCAACTCATTGAAAAACTAGTTTGAATTAATTCATTTTAATCTGTGTGGACTGAACTTTGGGTTAGCTCTTGTGAAGTGTGAACTTGCACGACACTGTTTCTGACAGTGTCACTGTGAGCATGTGCAGCTCACCACACAGCACGGTGCTAGCATAGTATACAGATTTAGCGTTGTCCCCATTCTTTCAGTCATATCTGCGGTGACCAAGAGAGCTCAACACACTGACACTTACGAAAACACATGCAAAAACACAGGAACATTACAAAAACATCTGCATCAATGTGACAACACCTGCACTGCAACTGCACACAACATCAGTTTTGTTAGAAAATGAGCTAAATCTGTTTAACATGTTGATCACATGACTCACATGATATTTCTGCAGATAACTACTGTAAGTCTAGCTTTAGAGTTTTGCTTATCATTAGCTAAGGTTACGTTCAATAACTTAAAAAGTCACAAATCATCGAAATATCAAGCCTGTCCCAGCCAGGATCATCACTTCTTTGTGTCTCTCGGATACAGATGCATTGTCGTCTATGAAACTTGCAGCACTGGTTGTTTTATGAGTATTTGCACATGACTTTGTGTGGATGTCCTTTCAAATAATAGCTCCCCAGTGACTCAGCTTACCGCCCTAAACTAATCAAACATGCCGCAGCCAGTTCTGTCCTCAGCATACGTTCATTCTCCCATGTTGCCATATTTGCTTTTCTGGCTTTTTATGACTTTTTCTGTTGATTTTAAAAATGTAACCCTAATGCACTGTGACCCCATTACACCTGTAAACTACTGAATATTTACAGCCTTTGAATGATCTAACATCTATGATGCATTTTCTTCTCTTTCTGATTTAAACAAGGAGATGTTCCTCAGTTCTATCCATGCCAGATGTTGTTGTTTTTTGCAGCAGGCCTGTTGTTGAAAGGACAGTAACTGTTTGCACTGAATGGCTCTTTAATCACCTCTAATTGTCTGCTTTCAAAGGATGTTTTAGGAGAGGATTAAATGAGACTTTTAAAACCTGTTTCAACAAAGAAAGGTTCTGTATTGTTTAAAAACGAGATCTGAGAGGGAAAAAACGAGTGTTCCTCTTTGCACTTGAGGGCGCTGAAGGAAAGAGAGCAAAAATAAAACAACTTCTGTTCTTGCTTTTTCTTCAACGTTCCCCCAGGTATGACTCTGTTTGGCCATTGAGTGGCACTGGAGTATGAGATAACAGAGAGGAAGCGACAGAAAAGGGGGATGATAGAGGGATAGAAAAAGGGGATAAAGCCTGTGAAAGGATGATGGGAAAAGGACAGAATTAATGCGCAAGAAATATGGCTGTATATTATGGATGTAACTCAGAAGACTTGTTATATAATAAGCTGCTCAGAGGGAGAGAGAGCAGACTTGGCTCCATTGTGGCACTGTGGACTGACTCACTGTCTTGAAGTCAGGACAGATTTCACACAAATAAACACACACACACACACACACACACACACACACACACACACACACACACACACAAGCTCTGACAAATCCCTGCATACATTCCCGCTCTGCAAAATCTAAGAACAGTGCGTTTCACTCATTCAAGTATTTCAGAGGCTCTGTTAACAAAAGGAAGTCTGACATTTAGCCAGAAGACCTTCCAGAGCAGGCACATCTGCCCAATGACATTCTACTAATTGGATGTTGACTTAGCCTTTTTACTGAAATAACAGAAACCAGAGGTTTAAATCCTTGACTTCACTGCTCACCTTCAAGCAGACTTGTTGTGTTTGTACCCGAGCAGGTAGATTCTCCTTCTGTGCTGTCCTCTTTATTAACAGAGGCATGTTTGATGTGGCCTCTGTCCTTCAGTATTCTTTAAATCCCCAGTTTGTTCTGCAGAGACACGTTTTTCCCAGGGTGAAAAAAAAAACATGCCCTGACCTCTAAAACAACCCATTATCTGCTGTCTGACAATGACTTATCTTTTATCCTTTGGTTGAATGGGACAGAAATTCTCACTGCAGGAGAGCTGAGAGCCAGTGGTGTGTGTTTAAGAGCAGACATGAAATGACCATAGTGTTCATATAAACATGGACAAGAAACAATTTGCTTGCAAAGTGCAACTTTGCACTTCATTAATATTCCTGTGGGTCCATCACCTTCAATTTTGCTCATGTCTCTGTAGCATAAAATGTACTTTCGAATGTAGAGTATATAAAAACCCTCCATTATTATTATTTTTGGGAATTGACATGAAATTAAAACTCAATAATACGTTTGTTACTGATTTTGTCTTTACATATAAAAAGGAAAAACTGCTTTTTCTTGTTTGTTGATGTTACTTCTCTGAACTCTGTAATTAATTTGTTCCAACATAAACCATTCAGGATGTACAGACTCAAAATTAAGAGCACGTGCTGCGCTGAGTAATTAAAAACAAGCAAAGTAGAGGGGAACGTGGGCAAAACAATTCTACACAACGCACTGCATCCTGAAGTAGGGAAATGCTAATAAGCTGCAGACGGACACGTTGCCAGAGGGCCATCGGACAGATGCCAAAGGGTGACCAGTCAAGTGTGGTCTCTAAAATTTCCTGTTAGAGTCACAGGAGTGACAATGCAAGTGTCTGTTGTGCTCTGGTGTTAATGAAGGCACAGCAGAGTGAATGTGAGGCCATTCTGCCTCCAGGCTACAGGATGTCACTTCGGATTGTGACCAATTACACCGAGTAGAGCTGAAAATAAATAATGGAGCTCTGTGACACTGTTTAAAGACATCGTCTCAACATTTACCTGCAGTGATTTTTGCATTGTCATCTCTGCATGCACAGAGTTACTTTGACTGCTAGAAGTCAAGGCAGCTACTCTATATACATCTAATTAAATTCATTCTTTCCAGATATATGAGAGGGAGGATATGTCTGGGGGCAAATTAGTAAACGAAAGATAGTATTACTAGTAGGGTGATGCTTGTCCAAAAATGTGCATTTACATATTTATTTAAAAAACTATATTATCATTGGACCTTTGCAGTACAAGCCTGCCACTCATCTGAGCTGTCACGGTATCTCCAGTCCTCCAAGTAAATGATTCTTGGCAACAGTGCCAACTAGATTCAAGCATGAGATGATCGATGTCCACCCTTATCCGCCTGCAGCAGGTTTAAACTTGGCCATCACGTACCTCTCCATCCATATAGTGTAGCTAGCCAGTAACAGACCAAAGGAGACAAGCTGAGGCCATTTGCGGAGATGAGGCAGCCTCTCTCAGTCATCACTGGACATTAATGACTGGAGTTAAGCATTAACAAAGTGATTTATGTGCTGTGATGCGGTCAAGATATGTAAAAAAAAAAATTGTCAAGTAAAAAGATTATTTATTACAAACACAACAGCTGCGTTAATCAAACCTGCTAATATTATAGAACGCATCCTTGTTACAACTAGAAGTATCAGCAGCAGTGGCAGACAATGAATGTTTCTTTCAAAGTTTTTTTTTAATAAATCTGTAGAAGTCAGTTGCAATGCTTTATCTGTTCACCAGAAGCAGTGATTATGGAGGCAAGTTGGCTTACTGCCATCTGACTGCTGTAGTGTGACCGTTTAACTTGCCCAGTGATGGTGGACATATTCAGTGACCTGGCATATTTAATGTGCAATCTTCCCAAACAGGGTATATTGATGGTGAGACACCAAATTTAGAGAGCGAGCAAGCAAGACAGCTTACAGAGACGACTCTGTGTACGATTCTGTGTCATGAAAGCACCAGGAGATGTGTTACTCACCAGAAATGTGAAAGCAATATAGGTAGGAAATGAATGACACACAGTCAGAAATAACTATGTGTGTGTGTGCGTGACAGTGTGTGCCACTAACATTATCTGCAGCCAACAAGACATCATTTTTATAGACAGTAGACCATGTATGCTACTAGACAGGACTGACTGAAGCTCAGCATTCAAGCAGGCAAAAACAGCAGCGTATAGCTGGTAGGCCTATAAATGTTTTAAGGTAAGCTTCTTCCATGGTCAGATTAGTGTTTTGGAGGTGATGCAGTCATAAAAAAAACCTGTCAGAAGCATGAACAGCTTCAGGAGGGAAGAGATATCTCCAGAAATCCTCCACCACACAAATGAGGGAAAGAAATGTTCCTGCATATTGAGAAAATGCAGGAAAATAGCTCTTTGCTGCGAGAGTCAGGCATCATGTTGGTTAAATTTTGGCAGACACATATCACACATACAGGCACATGTGTAATTATATTTCTATCTGGCCACCTGCAGTATGATTGTATTTTTTCTTGAAATCCAGGGGTAGGGGAAATATGTTGGTCCTACGGCCCCTCAGCTCTCACAGATCTTCTGCTGATTCAGAAAGTTTTGGAGAAAAAATGATCCTGCTGTTTACTGTGGGACGTCACATGTCTGTTTACATGTGTTTTTATGAAGGAAACACCCTCTCATGGTGGAATTGAATGAACGCTGCTTGAATGGGCGTGTCTACTGTGGAATCTTGACACGCCTTGTCAGGCGACAGAGAGGAGGGACTCCTAGTGGCTGGATAATAGCTAAAAACTGGATCCCAGCCGGCTGGCACCCAGAGAGCCTCCGGCTGGGAGCAGCAGTTCTGACAGGCTGCACTCTAAGCTCCTGCTTCAGAGATCATCTCTCACAACAATAATTTCTCACACATTCAAGTGTACTTGTCACAAAATGTATCGAATGAAGGTTTTTGGTGGCTGAAATTTTGCTTCATGGGTGAAGCAACAAAGGGTCACTTTCTACCGTGGAAATGAAAATGACAAATCTCAAGCAATTAACATTTGCCATAATTTGTTTACCATAAAACCAGGCATATGCATATGGCAATTAAGTTAAACTCAATTCTAACATCATTTCCTTGATATGACTCAAATAGCTTGGTCAGTCCTCCTACATATCACTTGTCAGCAGTTTAGCAGTGCATGTTATTTAAAAACTGTGAATGCAAATAAGTTTCCTGCAGAAAAGTGTTACATAAAGGAAGTTCACAGTTTCTATGACAGAATGCCAGACACTGGACTTTCTCTGCATCAGCATTAATCTAATGCTTGATTCAGCAACCATGCGTTGAGGTTAAATAAAGAGGTCACTGAGAAGCGTACCTAAGTCTGGAGATGTTTCAGATGTGTTTATGGTACTCCCTTCACACTAATGTCTTTTAATACGCACCAACCTCTGGAATTGTAGTTACCAATATGAAAACTGTAGCCAAGAGCAAATGCTAAGTGCAAGTAGAGTAGAGTTTCTGCCTGAGGCTGCTTATGTCAAGGTAAGGCCTGCACAGGACTGCACTGTGCTTCAATATGAATGACTCTTTACTTTCAGATTTTTTTTACTTTACTGCAGTACTAAAATGTAATCTACAGTTGATTAACTGTGAGGTCAGAGGTCTTACTTAGTAATTTATGGCCTGTGCCTCTGGATTGTCCAAGAAGAGTTTAATGCATTTAATGTAGTTTGCATTGGAGTCTGTCTGTCTATGTACTCTGTGTCTCTGCAGCTTAGCAAACAGTTTAATACTGACGGTCTATGTGTTCAGACTGATATTCACACACTGGACACACACACACACTCACACGAGGAGCCAGCAGGAAAGTTCATTTCACTGGTTCCCCACCGGTATGTGACGCACACACAGCCACACACACACACACACACACACAGACTGCCTGCAGGTAATGCCAGAGGTGGCCAGCATTCATCTCATTTGTGTCACATCTATCCGCTGAATAATAATAACCCATGGAGAAGCAGATGCATGGCAGGGGAACAAATGGGGAGAACCACCAAAGCATTTGGTCAAATTTAATAAGGAGGATGCAGAGGAGGGCAACTTTTGTTTTCTAACAAGCTTTTGTTCCTGGCACAGAAGCCACAACGAAAATATATTAGTTTGATAAATATTCCTTCAGGGCTCCACCGTGTGATTTGTGTAAGGTGTATGAATCTGTGTTTTTTTTTTCCTTTTGAAACTTTATTAACACAACAACATCAGAGTATGTATGGAGGCGTTGCAAAAAAAATATGTCTTACATCTAAATTATCAATAATAATCATTATTTTTATTTCTGCTTTGTTGTGAAATTTTATTTAATTTACTTAGGCCAAAGACACTGTGCACATTAAAAAGCAAAATGTGCAATTGTTTTATGTTTCAAAAATGTCAAAGTATGCAATAAAAGTGCAGGAGACAGTGCACTTTTTTTCACAAACAAAAAATACATTGAAGCAACAGATGTGGACAGTTACTACTACTATGCATTGGACATTATTGCCTAACACAGGGGGGAGAGAGAGCTTGTTGAGAGAGCACAACAGGTGGATCAGAGTGAAAATACGACAGATATGGAAGGCGATGAAACCAATACAGTATATGACCAGGGTGGGCCAAGGCAAACACCCAAAAAACACAGAACATAAAATTTAAACTGGCACACTCTCTAGAAATGGTCACATATGCAACTATTTTGGTCACAGACTCGAGCCTTTTGTACTCTGCAGGAAAAACAGATTTCAAGGTTTCACTTTGAAAAGTCTTAGCAAAAATATTTCTTCGGAAATCTGGCTGTTTTAGTACTTTTATCAACCCTGATGAGTGCAAGGTTTCAGGCATCAGCTGGGGCTACTAAGACATTTCAGGATTGATATTACTTGAAGTTTAAATGTGTATGATGGCCAAAGAAGATGAAATACAGACTGCATAAATCTCTGCCTGCTGTGCACAAGCCTGTTAGCCTCTGAGAAACTACAACCTCATATGCCAGAACAGAGGCCATGTTAGCCTTTATAATTACATGCTCCTTTAAATACCCTTATGCTGTTCTGCGGAGGAAGATATTTAATCTATTGCCCACGCAGTTACAATGTTGCTAAGTCCCAAGCTACAGCTTTCATGTTAGCCTGCACTAACAGACCATGATGTCAGGATTGAAGCTAACCCTGGAAATAGCTCCATGTTACTGAAGGGGCTAGCTTTGATCCTCCTGTGTGCATTAGCCATGGCTCTATCTGGTTCAGATGACAGGCTGTAGGCTTGGTTATCTCTCTGCTCCATAATGACATCTCTCCACACTTCTGACACATGTGGAGTGCTAATTACACTAAACACTACTGTAAACCAAAGTTACAGCATCACTCCAATACTGTAGTAGGAACTCTGAGGGAGAAACAAAACAAGTTCTGTGACTGTTGTTGTCAACCAACCATTAAATACTGATGGGTCCTATAATGAAGAAAAAATGTGTCCTAAGTAAATCAATATGTGAATGTGTTTCATTCCAAATCTTTATGCCAGAGTGGTTACAGTGGGAGGATAGTTATGGATCAGGTTTGAAGTGAAGTTTTTGGCACAAACAACAGCAAAGGAACAAATCAATACAATAAAAAGACAGCAGGGATGGAAAACAGACAGACTTCCCTCTGTGGGCAACACTTTCTGTGTGTGAGTGACACTATGTAAGTGGAAAGTTGCCCTGTTTCTTGGACATTGCTTTATTCTGGCCAACAAGGAAGATCATTTGTATTGCGATTGTAGTGAAGTTAAATCTGGATCCCTGGCAGGTTGAGCTGCTCTCTCAAGACGACACAGAAGAGCAGATTAAAATCAGTCTTACACGGTTGACACATTCGCCTGACCTGCATTAAAATGTACCAGGAAGACAACGTTTTAATGCTTACAGTGATTATATGCCTTCAAACTAAGTCTATGGTGTCATTACACTTAAACTGTTAAGTTTAACTGAATACAGGACCCAAATGCCACGCTTAAAGCAGAGAGGACTGGTGCCGGGAAAGATTCAATGTCTTTTAAACATCCTTATTGTCAAAAATAGATTAAGGCAGTCAAGAGATTTCAGAGTTTAGGTTGATCTTGAAGAGGAGGAGGCTAGACAGGTGCTGATCTAGTTTCCTTCCAGGACACAGACTGACAGGGCAGGGATGAGGACAAGTGAGGGCAAGGCACTGCAGAGATGAATGGGCGGTTTGACGAATCCTGAATGGAGAGCCAGGGATTATACACTGTGACGGCAGGCGAGCCTTGATTGAATGATTGAATGCAGCTGCACTACGGGAGGAGGGGATGGAGCCCGACCTGTCAGCCACACCCCTGCAGGAAGACACATGAAGACTAGACGGACACGGGGGGGGGGGGGGGGGGGGGGGGGGCAGACCAGAGACAGAGAGAAAAAAGGGGGGGAACTGCAGATCCTAACAAACACAGATTTTGATCACATTAATAAATCTTCCTGAGCAGATGGAGTTTCTAACATTGTAGGTGTTACGCATGCTCAATTTTTCTGACCACTTTCACACTTGATGTCCCTGAACAGAGTAAAGAAAAAGTTAACCGGCTGAAAAAGACTGTGTGATACAGTTGTAAACTTCAGAACAGCTAGAAGTTGGACCTTGTACTAAGATTTTTCTTCTTTTTTTTTTTTTTTTTTTTTTGGTCATCTCCTGTTTCTGGGGTCAAGAATGAAGGTTCAATCTCAATTTTAAGAACAAGGATGAGAAGTCCTTAAAGTGCTTAGAAACTTCATAACAACTGAGAAAAATATATGTGCCGATGAAGATCATTTACCATGCAAGGCAGCCGGATTCATGAAAACAGAGAACCCATCTGGCCAGGCTTCAAGTTATGCATTTGTAGACAAAACACAGTCATTCTGAATCAATCAACTACAGGCGTGGTTTAGCTGTGATGCAAATGCTCATTCGAAAACAACGATGGCGGCTCTTAAATAAGTGTTGATGCTGCAATAGCAGAACTGGAGAGTATTTCTTCAGTGAAAGAAGACAAAAGCAATACAAAAAAAAATTTTGTGCCTCTCCAGACTGGCAAGAGTTTCGCTCTCCTACATCATATGTTCCGTTGATCTGATTGGTTTAAGTTAGCCTGTGACAGATGGTGATGGACAGATGGTTCATCCAATCACCTGCCAACCATTATCTGAATGTGCCTGCACTTTTCCAAACAGTTCCTATGGACAACTTCCCAGATGTTCTGTGCAACAAACCATCTGGTGTGTCAGTTTACAAGATCACATACTCCAGTGAAAACCTCCAAAACAGCTTCTAAAAGGACCTTATGGTGAATTACACTATATGCTATGTAGTTTCCTGAGGAAGTAACCAAAATAAAAGCATATTAATTAAGCTCCAAGGAGCCATTGTTACCAAGACAATATAATGAGCTAGATGAAGCTTATAAGGGGCAGGAAACAGACTTATCATTGATACAAATAAATATATGCATACTTATGCACAAAATACAAAGTCATGCACCTTTCATCAATCCCTTCACACACACACACAAGCACACACGCTTCATGCTATGACACCCCACCATATGGCGATGTGGTGGCAGTGCCTGAGGGAGGAAGCAAAGCAGCAAAACATTGAGGGGTACGGGGTGTATTTCATGTCGGTCTGTAGGCTGTGACATTAACAGCCAAAGGTGATTTAACTTCCTAATTCATCCACCTCCTTTATTTATAAGCCAGCAAGGCTTTTTAGCAAGCACTGATGGATCTCTCTTGCTCTTTATTCTCCACCCTGGAGGATTTGGTAGCAGCATAAAAACTGAGATGAGGGAGGTGGAGAAAAGTGGGGAACAAAATAGTGTTGCAGAGGTGTGACATGACAGGGTCCAGGTTTGTTGCTAAGTCACCCAGGACAATGCATTTCATTTTAGAGAAGCCCCCTGTTTTCTCCCTGTTCCCAGCCTTACCTCCACTTCTGTCTTTCTCTGTCTGTGTCCAATCCCCAACATCCTTTTTCTCATCATGAAGAGTCTTTCTTATCTCTTTCTTATCCTCTCCTCAAATTACCGGTCTCCCTACAAGGTCTAGGCCTGTACATAGGCCTCCACACACACACACACACACACACACACACACACACACACACACACACACACACACACACACACACACACACACACACACAGAGTCTGGTGTCTGGGTAACTCTCTTCCCCCCAGTGTCGCTTAACTTCCCGACATTTGGCCTGAAGGCTGCTGTGATCTTCACTTCAGACTCTTTCCTCGTCATATTGCCTGGAGAGCAGAAGTGTCAGGATCCAACACTGAGTACACACACACACACACACACACACACACACACACACACACACACACACACACACACAGAGGTGCACACACAGTTATTCGTCTTCTTCATCTTGACTGTGTGTGCCATGTTTACCTGTTCTAAAACAACCGTTTTGGTACCATGGCACAACACCCCTGCCTGATTCTATTTGGTCCGTTCCAAAAAATCAATTCCATGAGACATTCCTCCCAAGAAAAATAATAGGATTAGTCACTTCCCAGAGGAGGAAATATTGTGACGTTATGCAGCCAGGGTGACTGGGTGCATCAACCAAATGTCAGATTTGCTTTCTCCTCCTTACCAACAGTCAACATTGGTTTCTTTAAATCATGACACGATCATTCCCTGATCCCTGAAGTAGTTACTTTAATCAGAACAAAGCTCTTCCCCTAATCCTAACCAAGACGTATTTGCGCCTAAAGCTAACAAAACTTTAACCATGCAGCCGGGCAGTCAGATTAGACATGCTTCATTTTACAGATCTGTAAATTACTATTAGTTCACTGACATGACATGCAAGTGTGCAGCAAGCAGCTTTCATCTATTTTCTGTCTCAACAGGTTCCACATCACTGATTACTGGATAATGTCTTGTTTTGTTGAGGTGAGACTGTAGGATAAAAAACACACGCTGTCAGCAGTTTTGTAGAGGCAGGGAGATGGGAACTCAGCATGAGGTCACCCGTATTTATTCTGAATCACTTTTTATGATATGACCAATAAGCCATTGAAATCAGAGAGGTAAACAATGAGAGAACACCCAGAGAGTGAGCCACAAACCCTTGGCATATTAAAATTAAATGAGATTTTGTTCTTGCTGTGATTCTTGCTCTGTTTAATACAGTGAATGTTGCCCCCAAATGAGAGACCAAGGGCAACTGACTCTTGTTTTTCTGACCTCGTTGTCACTTCTCATTGTTAGACTCTGTTTTGAAAGTTCCATTAGCTAAAAATGCTCTTTATTTATGCCTGGAGTCGTGGTTGATCATAGAAATCAGGCTTGACACCACTCAGACCTGAGCCACTGCAGCATCTAATTTGCCCAAAAACTATTAAAACTTCATTTGCTATAAGCTCCTGTTTTTTATTATCGTACTTTAACAGATTTTCATTGTTGGTTCAACAAAACCCACAAACACATGCCCACTGTTAAGAGTGACACCAGTGTCTCATATCTCAACCGGTCACTCACAGTATGGTACTTTGTGTCTTCATCATCTCGTATTGCATATTTGGGCATGTTTTGATACTGATCACTAATACAGACTCACTGATTTAAAATAAGCAGGCTGTATTTGATCTTCCTGGTTGAGCTTCTGCCCAAACGGGAGGACTTGTTCTATTTTTTATGTTAAGCAATTTCATGTTAAACAAGCCTTGAAGAAAACGTGTTCCAGCTCTTACAACATGTGTGAGGCTTCTTTTTGGTGAGTGGATTTTGCACATAAAAAGAAAGCAAGAGTTGTGTTGCATTTTCTGCCTGGCCAGGTCACACATACCCAGGGGCCATTCTGAAAAGGAGGCTTTCTGTATGCCTTCGGGTGGACTACATTTCCCCAGGCAGACAGTACAAAATCTGATACTTGGTTCAGTTTACTTTGGTTCGCTCACTTTTGTAAACATACTGTCAGGTTGTTTTTTTTTTTTCAGATGTGGCAACTACTGACAACCAAAAACCAACTTGGCAAGCCTGGACAGATGCAGTATCACCATATATGAGGAATGGGTTCCGTGTCATTATATCCACAAACTGCAGCTCATCTTTGACTGATGGCACATGTCATCCTTTAATCCACCCGTGTCTCACTTTCACCCCTCCCTCCATTTATACAGTTTATTTCTGTGTTGTTGTGTCTCATTGAGTCTCTGTGTCACTTTGACTCTCCCATGCTCCTCTGGTCTGCCTGTGATAATGGGCTACTGCCTGCTATTTCTAATCCTCCCTTTACCAGTCAATTACAAATACACAACTGCAGAATTATGCCATGCACACCCGTACACAAGAGCCCAGACTGAAGTCAGCCAAGTCTTTTACAGTGCTGATACTAAAATATGGGCATCTGCTACCAAGGACATTCATGTTTTTCTTATCTCTTCTGTTATGAGCAACTTTTCAAACCACTGCAGACAAAACAGAACCGAAAGACAGGCAAGTCCACAAAAACTGTTGTGGAAATAATTCCCTCTGATGTTTCTTGCAAGTAAATATGAAATTTTATATCAATTAAAGTTGTGCTCAGACCTGTGGCGGTTCTGGGGAGGGGCCAACAGGGGCCAGTGCCCCTGTAGCACTGATTCTGGACCCCCCTGTGGCCCCCCCTCCGAACGTAGATTATACAGTAGCGCCGAGTCGCCGACGTCGAAGGTGGAACTAAAGTGCGTGGCTTAACGTTCTAGTCGGACCCTTTAGTGCGCTGCACCACTGAAAAAAAATGAGCGCGAACATGTGAAGCAGTCCGAAGATTACCACAACGATGAACGATCTTACACTGTCAAGGTAAGACTTCTGGTAAAGAAATGTTGTTTGCTAACTTTATGAATTATAATAGCATCCTGCCAGAACACCAGGTGTTAATGTCATCTTAAGGTGATTGTATGGTTCTAGCTAACGTTAGTTACTATCCTTAACGTACGTTATCACAACACAAAACCAAGCAAGCCCGCAACAGTAGGGTTGCTGAAGTGTAATTCCTCTTAATTGCTTTTTGTCTGTAGTGAAAAATGAAGAGAAAAAAGGACATTACGTCCTATTTCTACACAAAAAAGACACAAAATGATGCAGACATTGAGACAGAGCCAGATGATGGTGGTGAGAGAGCTGAAGAGGAGCAAGTTGAGAGCCATACAAAGAAGTTTTTTTTGAGCTCTACAGACTCTGTAAAATAGCTGTCACAATCCCAGTAAGCACTGCTGCTTGTGAACGGAGTTTTTCCACATTAAAGCTTGTGAAAACCTACCTCAGATCCACTATGAATGACGACAGATTAAGCAATCTGGGTGTACTTAGCATCGAGTCTAGGAGGGCAAAAGCACTGAATCTTGACTCATTTGTTGATCGGTTTGCCAGAAATCACCAAAACCGCAGAATACAGTTGCTGTAATAGTAGGGCAGCTTAAGACTATCCCACAAGATCTGCAACTATATGAATCTCTTATCAGCACTTAATTCAGTAATACTGTGACTATTATACTGTTTTTCATCGTCACTGTAACGTTATGACTGCAATGGTTTAACAAGTTTTATGAAAATAAAAAGTCAAATAAGATTTCGAATCTTTGTCTTTTTTGCCGCGGGTTTAATGTGCCCCTCTATCAAAACCCCTGGCCCCAGCCAGGCCCCCTCAGTGAAATTGGTCTAGAACCGCCACTGGCTCAGACACAGTTTCTGGAGCTTAATTGTTTTTATTTGATTGGTCTGTGGTGCACTGACAAAAAAAAAAAAAAAAAGTTATGCTAGCAGTTAATTCAAAGTAATTAGTTTGACATATACTAAAATAATTAGCACTGAATTACATACAGAAGTACCTTCCAAGAAACTCCAGGAAATATCACAGTGAAAGCTCCTATTCAGAAGATGATAGGAAACTATGGGACCTAAGTGTTACCATTCATTGATATAAAGCAGAAAAAGCAGTTTACCAGCACGTCCATATCTCCAAATACCAATTATTGAACACGGTGGAGCGGTGACAGCTATCACTACTTTGGCACTAGGATGCATGAATAGACGTTCCACTTTAAATTAATTCTAATTTGAAATTAAAATACAGATTAAATATGACTGTGAGACTTCACGTTTGGAATACCAAAGTGTAGCAGCAAAACCTCACCTTTAATCCTTCAACTAGACTCAAATCTGCTTGATATGCTGCTGGTCATACCAAGTACCCAAGCCCCAATCTCCAATCAGCGTTTAAAAGGACATGCCCCTGGTGACTGAGACAATGTTATCTCCAAACCTTTAAGACCTGATCTGATATTGGCCTCTGGCATAAAAGCTACACCTCTTATCCCACCATACATTATGCAAATCCTTGCTTGCTGATCCAGGGTCAGCTGAGGGCAGTGGCAGGAGACGTGAAGCCCTGCAGGATCCAATGTGAGTTCAGCAGATGTCTGGTTAAACCACCCAGAGGGCAAGCAAGGCTGTCTGCAAGATACGGCCAGACTGACCTCAGAGCTGCCTGTCATCTTATCTCCCTCCGCAGGGACACACACAGACACATACACACACATGCACACACACGCACGCACGCACGCACACAAACACACACACACACACACACACACACACACACACACACACACTAACCCAAACTTGCTTAGGTCACTTTTGGGGAAATCACATAGACTTACATTCATTTCCAAGGGACTCACCCTAACCCTAACCCTAACCTTTACTTAACTCTAATGTTACCTACTGACCCAAACACATTATTTTCAGGAGCACGACAGACGAGGGGATGTTTTTATATGTTGAATATTTAACAAGTTCGAGAAAAAAGTTGACAAACCAACACTAAACACACTGCAGATTCAAACACGTCATCATACGTCCTCTTGTCATTGGTTCGTTTGCCGTTCGTCATATGTTTATCCCTGTAATATTACTACTTTCATTCACAACACAGTAGAACAGGCATTTTCCCTGAAATGTTACTGGGTCTTGAGGTGGGAAATAAGCTGTACAGATTTCCCAGAATATCAATATATGCTCTCATGCACACACGGCCTCATGCAGGAAATGTTTCTAAACATTTTAGGGACAGACTGCATGTGTGACAGTGAAATATGTGTGCTACTCCTTTTACATTTTGTGTGCAGATGAGGGTCTCATCCAGCATTCTTAAGTGCAACTGGACAAAGAGCTTCACCTTCTAGATCATCAACATCTTTAGCAACCAATAAAAAAAGCTGTGACAATAATGTGACCAGGCAGGAGGACTGCAATATAAAAGAGAGATGTACGTGAGATAAGAGAGGTTGATGTACGGTATTGGTTTCTGAAATGCTGCGTTCTGTGTACATGGCACAATATAATTCTGCTGTGTGAACCAGATTAGGAGGACCGTTCTATCATTGTGAAGCCGGGAGAGAGAAGAGGTGAAGCTGAAGAGAAAACTAAATTGGCAGTGGAAGCAGAGAACAAGGTGTTCAGGCCTGAACTCAGGCCAAGAAGTTTGGGGGGTATGGGGGTGAGTTGTAGAAGCTGGAGAGAGGATTTTTGGGGCCTGGCTGATAGGATGCTCTGGTAGGCCAGATAGGAAATGAATATGGCTGACTCATTTCAGTGACATCTTTGTGTTGACAATGCAGGGTCGACCAGCAAAAGAAAAAGGTCAACCCTGCTCAACGCAATGCAGCATTACTGTATGGGAGAGCACTGCATCAGTCAACCAATGAATGAATGTTCCAAACAGGTGTTTTTGGAGCATTCCACTACTTTCCCAGTCTTTAGTTGCTCCTGTCCCAACTTGTTTGAAACATATTGCTGCATCAAATTCAGAATAAGTTCATTTCTGCAAAAATCAATCAAGTTGATGAGGTAAAATATTAAGCACATTGTCTTTGCACTGTTTATGTATATGTCAGATGGGTTTAGAAATGAGCACATTCTGTTTTATTTATGTTTCGCACACCATCCCTTGCACCTTGACTCTGAGCATTAGCTTTAAAATGAAGAGTGCAGAGATGGAGAAGAGAAGGAAATGCTAATATTTACTGCAGGACAATAAAGCTGATGGGAGAAGAGACTGAAGCCACCAGAGAACTAATTAGGGACAGAGTGTGAGAGTAATAACTAAAACTCTTTAATAAAATATGAAAACTGCTATCAGATGATTACCACAGGCTTTAATTGTGCATGTGTGCAGCACATCACTGCACTGTGTTTATGCATTCCCTCTGTTTTTCATGCAAGACTACCATCGTGTAATTTGCCCGATGAATTTAGCATCAGAAATCATACACAGCCGTGAAAGAACATGTAAGCAGAAGAAAAGAGAGTCTGAAGAAGAAAGCCAGTGATGAGAAGCAAGAAAGTAAGTAAAAGGTAGAGCTGTCAAGATCATGACAATCTGGTTGACAAGTGATTGTCATATTGTGACTATTTATTTGTCTTTTTCTGATCATTATATGCCACTATTACGGTGCAGTTTAAGCGTCATAAGAGAGTAATAGTCATACACCTTATGAAGAACAGCCGGTTTTCAGCATTGAACACTGGAACATGTAAAAATCTGAATTTCTGTTTGCCTTTTTGGCTTCGTGAAGTTTATTTGTCTCAACCAGCAAATGGAAATGCTCCTAATTCACTTTTTATATTTTGCAACACTTCTAACATTTGCTGTTTCCACATGAAGTGCAAGTTTTAACCAAATTTACAGACAACTGGCAAAAGAAAATCCAAAGTAATGTTCATTTCCATCCAGTGCCATTATCCGAATATTAGACAGTAAGTGATAAACAGTTGGTGGCGTTAATTCTCCACTCAGGTGCCATTAAACCACAGCAGACGGAGGGAGTGCAACGAGATGACATTAATAAAAGAGCACCAGTCAGTCCTAAAACAGTGGAAAACGATGTGGAAACAGTGATGGAAATATGACATTTCATCTTCATTTCATCGAGCTGTTTTCATACAGGTAAATGGAAACGACTGTAACGATTATGCAAAATGATTGTGATGAGCTCAAATGACTGTGATCAGGTGATTATGTAATTCCTTGTGACAGACTTAGTGAGAGGCTGAGAATGAGAAATTTGATGGAGGAAAGGAACCGGAGAATGAATCCAGAAAGAAAATGAAAGAGAACAAAGGAAGAGGACTGTAATGAGGAGGGAAACAGATGAGTGAGCCCACAGACGTAATGCAGTGTCCTCCCTGCAACAAAGCAAACTAAACAGATAAGCACGGGGAACTAAGGTACTGCCTGTTTAAAGAAATTACCTGCCCTGAAATGGATACTGTACAATGCCAACAACGCTATTCACATTAAGAAAACACTGGTGCCGAAGAAAAGTAATTAAACCGACTACACAAACAAGACAAAGACGGATTCTTTAATACAACAAACAGGGGAGCGTGGAAGAACAGGTCCCCATTTAAACAGAGGTGTTGTAGTTTAAAAGGCTTTATTGCCTGGCCCAGATCCCCTCACACACAACAAAGTCGATACCGAGTCAAGAATAAAAACCAACAACACAATCCTGACAAGATAATAATAGAAATACATTAGTGAGATAGATAGTGTGCTCAGGAGGAAAATACACCTAAGCTCAGTGTGATCCGTTAACTGAAAATAAACTTTTGCAGCTCATTAAGTCCGTATAAGTCTCTGGCAAAGTCACTGATATACAATAATGCTCATCACAATGCAATATGGGCTATAAATCAATGTGCCTTTACTCTAATATTAACTGCTTTCTCTTTGTCTTATGGTACAATGAGGCTGGTTATTTTGAAAGACTTGATATAAATGACATTCATTGTGATCATGGAGGTGCTGCATAGCAATCTAGGAATCATCTCCATTAAGGTGTACGAGTGTGTAAAAGGAGGTCAAGAGAAGCTGGAGGAGTCATTATGTGCTTGTAATTAACATAAAGGGCCTTTCACTGTTGCCATAGCAAGCAGTTGTTGCAAGTTTACAAATGAACACACGCCAAGCCGTACACCCACATGCATGCTTCTGGTAATTACACGTAGGATGTTGGTTTAGCTCTCTTAGCATGAGTGTTCAACAATCAGCTGCGAGAGGTCTAACTAATCAAAAATCTATTAGACGAGATAAGTAGTGAGTTTACACATCATCTCTCGTGTAAACAGAAACCGGATCTCATGTGCCGCTTCACTTCAGCACGCTGAAGAGTGAGTGATGACAGTCGACGATGTGGAATGAGCGCAAAGTTACAATTCAACATTTTCAACCCAGCAGACGCTGATATCAATATTCCATCAGGGTGACGAACACATTGTACAAGATAGGACACCTATTGTTCTACTTTCTTAGGATTTTTTTTTCAACAATATTGCTCATAATTGACCGGCTGGTAAATGTATTCAGATGTACTTTTCCACTTCGGGCTGCTATAGTTCTCAGAGTTGTTTAAATGTTAATGAACGTGTTCTTTGTTGTTGTATTTCGAGAAGTCTGACTAAAATGTGAAGCAGATAAGTGGATTGCCTCATTTTCAATAGCTATTGCAGACTGTGCTGTGACCCAGTTGTGTAAAGTTTTCAGTAAATACACACATATCTTGTAAAATATTCCTGTACAAATACGCAAAGGACGATATCTGTCAATATTTCTGCTGGAATTCATCCAAACCACCCAAACTCCTTACAACCTGGTCAACCTCGCACACTAAAACACATCACTTCCTTCACTGGAAAGTAATGTTACTGGTGAACATAATCCAGGTAGATATTACATTTCTATCAAAATGTAAAAATAATCCACAGGAGACAGGGGTGCAGATGCCAGCTAACGCTCTACACTCTAAATGAATATCAACGGTGTATTATCCAATTCTGTTCCACTGTTCATCAATAGTCCCACACAGATGAGTTTTGTTCTTTATGTTTCTGGGTCTCATAAAGCAAGATTTAAATAGCAAATCTTATACAGAAAGTGGAGCTGTTTATTGTATATAACACACTGAAATGAGGTGTAATCATGAGAGGATATACGCTAAGAAAAAGGCTTCAAGAAAAATAGGAAGAGACTAGCAGAGGATATCTTCAGTTTTCCCCATTTCTTTCATTAAATTTAGCCATTCATCATCTCCACTCCAAAAACACAACATTTTGGGCCCTAAAAAGATGATTTTAGATGCTTTCTTTTTCCCCAACTCACTCGCTACAATGCAGCATGTGAAAAGGACATAGAGCTTATTTATAAAGGTGCCTATTTGAAAAAGAAAGATCCAAACAATGCTGTCTCCTTCACTTTCCTTCTTCTTCACACATTAATTTCTTGTATTTTTGCTCATTATCACCCAGCCTGTCTCTTTCTCTGACTTGTGCTCGCAGATATGTTTGTCCTGAATTTCATGAAAATTGAATGTAACTGCTTTTTTACACTCCAACAAAACAGACCACGAGGGAGTCAGAAAATTCTGTCCCCACTCCTCTTCTGGTCTTTCACTCTGTCTGCGTTCAGGAGAGTGAATGGAGCAGAAAAGGAAAACGTCACCAGCAGAATGATGGACAGAGCGCCACAGGAACAGAGGTAAGGAGGAAGATACAGTGACCTCAACGTCAAGCTTGACTAAGCAGAAACTTTTTACAAAATGGACAAAGACAAACAGACAAAACTCTTTTCTCTCTCACTCTCGCTCTCTCTCTCTCTCTCTCACACACACACACACACACACACACACACACACACACACACACACACACACAAACCTCACCTCTTGCACCATGGAAACCAAACTGGCCTACCAAGTTTTCCCAGTGTGTCCATACTTCTCTCTGCACCCTCTTTCTTCCCGTTGGATCTCCATTTCTCCCTCTGTGACTTTTATTTTCTCTCAGCTTCTCTGCTTGTCATTTTAATGCGCTCTGACTGAGTTACACTTAATCAACCTTTATGAAAGTGGGAAGGGCAATATTATCACGACATTAAAGTCTGATTCGATGAGAGTTCTGACTGAAATTTGAAAGCACATCACCGTTTAAACAAGTGAAAGTCAATTAGTTTAGAAACCCACTGGACTACATGAAGCTTTTAGGGGTTGTTCAACTTAACACAAATGGTGAGGACACAAGAATAATCTGTCTGTCCATGGACTGGCCTTATCTGGCATTTCTCAAAAGGTCTCACTGCAGTATAAAACCCAGCATCTTGCCACAGAATGATCCTAATAATTACATTTTAATAAATTACCTGTAAATGTGATCAAAGTCTTGATCGATATGGCAAACTCCCAACAACAATGTTAAGTTGCAAACCACTAGAATGTCTCAAGGCAGATGAAAAGCTATTATCTCTCAAACAGTAAATTAATTAAAGGCCCTGGAATAATTATAGACATTCAGTGAGTTATTAAATAGACCAGCATGGAGTGCAGATGAGGGAGTGTTTAAGGTATCATCAAAATGTTTATGCCTTATCTAACAGCACGCCTTATGAAATACCTTTTAAATCAGAATTGTAGGAGGCTTCATAAAATTAAAGCAAGCACTGTTGTGCGCATGCTGTCATTCATGCACACAAGGACAAAAGCTACCTCAACAGATGGCGTCTCGCCCAAACACAGTTACCTCTTTGACTTTAACAGACCAGTCTGGCCAATACAACAATGAAAAACATCAAGATGAATACTGCTTGGTCACACATTATATTAAGGCAAACTCACTATTAACTTAGTTAGTAGCATGTTGGATCTTTATCAGTCATTATGAAGCACTCATTGATGGCTTGTTCTGGGGGTTAGGGTTATTAAGAATTAGGTTATTAAGATTGTATTTGATGTACAACAACTCCTTACTATCAATAAGCAGAGGAAGTCATTAAGTGCTACTGATATGCCTGCTAATAAGCAAATATTAATGGTGGCTATGTGTACCTTATTATATACTTGATGTTTGATAGGTCGCACCAGGCATAAGCAGTTTAATAACATTATGTCTGCCTAACTACAGCTCTGTAGCAATGCCCTGTGACAACATCCCCACTATGGCAGAAACAGGCTTGTCAGGATCCTGCGGTGAATGTCAATATGCTTATCAAAGTATAAAAATAGTGCATTAATAACTTAACAGCACCTACTTTAAATAATTGCTGAGGACAAAGGGGAGAAACGGAGGAGATCGGTTGCAGGAAAAGAGGGAAAGGTCGTTGATAATGGCATACGTGATGAACATCTGATCTGATTACGGTGTCGGTTTCTTCTCCTGTATACAGAACCGAGGCAGGAAATTGATTTAACAGCTGATTCGTGGATTCACTGCTGCATGACACACATAAAGGTATCGGGAATTATCCCACGAACAAACACCCACTCACATGATCACAAGTCCTTCTGCTGCAAGAGTGACAGGCTCCTCTCAGACATGACATAACAGAGACAGACTACCTTAAAGAGGAGCGAGTGGGTAGAGAAGAGTGAGGAAAAAGGAGATGAAGATAAGGAGCTAGCAGTCTTCATCATTTGATTTGTCTGTGAAGAAAAGATCAGAGGGACCTAAAACAATTGTTGCAGGCGCAGGACATGTTTACTTGTGTGGGATTACCTTATTATCAGCATGATCACTAGATGAAACTTCATATAGATGAAAATATTAAAGGATTAACAATGACTGCAGTCACGTGAAATTTTGTTTTCATACTGGCAACACCAGAATAGGCAATGCAATCCAATTTGATTAGTAATCAATAAAGCTACCACCTCTGACGCTCAAGCTGCCGATCTGGTTTGTATTTGTTGCTATGTGAAACAGAGAAACAGGAAAACCATCCACTGAGTTTTTATTCACATTTAACACCCACAGCCTCAACTTTCTTTTAACTTTTAGACATTTAAATAGACTTATTTTCAGTGTCTTATTTAAAAGCTGAGTAACCCTATTTGCGAATTTAAAAAAGGGTTTTTTTTCCCTGCGAGATGGGGCGGACAGATTTTCAAAAGACTAACAGTGTTGCAGGCGGGAGAGATCTGAATCTTAGCAGTAACTTGTCAGAGGGTGGGATGGTGTGCCTGCAGAGCAAGCAGTAATGATCGGAAATCCTTAAAGAACAGGTGGAAAAACAGTCCCACCGCAGACTTCTAAGATAAGATATGCAAGCCGTCTGGTAACAGATACAGCTACACCAAACATCTGTCACGGCAATAAAGTTGTCCTTAATGATCCACAATGTAGACAGGAAGTAGTCTCAATGAAATCCACCATTTGCATGTATCTGCTTGTGTGTGTACCCGTGTATGTGCAGGTTTCTCTGCTGACCATCAAAGCACAGGACAGCTTCCAGTAAGAATCCATTAGGCCAGGAACAACATCAAGCCTTAACAGTCACTGTCAGCTGAGAGTCAGAGGGGCTAATATTTGAGACTTCAAAGATAAAACACAGAGAACAGACTCACATTTTAATGTCATGATGAAAAGCAAACTGGACCAGTTCCATCGATAATAACATGCTGACTGACTCACAGTCCGAATGTTACTTTGGGGTTTGTACATCACAGGGTTGCATCACGGTGCCTTACATCATGGTCGGGCATCTTTGGAAATGACTTTTTGGAAAATTTCAGATTTCATTTGATTTAAATCCAACTCCAGATTATAAGTATCATTGTGATTAATGCCAACCTGCTATGGCTGGATACTCCCTTTAAATGATGGAACAAAATTGATATGATTCAGTGCAGAGCCATTGAAAGTTAATCAGGAACAGACACAGAGAGAAGAAAATTAATTCACAGCCAGACTTTCCAGTCCTACTGTCACTGCCAATTTGAAATGATTGTTTAGCCCCTATTTTAATACTCAACTTTCCCGTTACAGGGTCCTTTTTAAAATGGACTTACTAACAATTTCCTCCAATTTAGCTTCTGCTAAACTTCCATTTTCTTGACGGCAGGGCGTAGACTGTTCACTTAGTGACATCAAGAGACTTTTATTTATATATCACATTTAAAAACAACAGAAGTTGCACATTAAAAAATTATGTTAAAGGGGTACCAAGTGCTTTAAAAAATGACTCCAAAGGGTCCTGACCAAGTAACCAGATGTGATAAATTGAGTTGAGTTGAGCTGGTGAGAGAACAAGTTGTCAATACAGGTCTACATGATTCAAGCAACAGAGAGAAGAAAAATGGCTCGCTGAATTAGATTTTAAGTCGGCAATGGTGGAAGAGCTCTTAATATGGGATGGGGGACTATTCCAGAGGCTGAGAGCACACCAGGAAAAGCGAGGCTGTTCTCACCAGACAGATGGCTGTACTGGTCGTCTTTGCATGAAGGTTATTACTACCCAAAATAGTTTAATTTGTTAGGCGGCAACCTCTATTGGCCGCAATAATTATGACTGGAGCAAAGGAGGAAGTCAGGTGACGTGTTATGAAGGGAAAAAAAGGCCTCATTTGGAGGAAGGTGGGGCCCTTACCTTAATCACGTTTATTATTGTAGTCGTGACGAGGGTCCCTTTAACCTTAACAAAGTAGTCATTTGAAGTCAAAGCATGTTCTTTCTCTAACCTTCTCAAACCAAGTCATTTTTGTGCCGTTCTCAAGCTCATGATTTAATTCGGTAAGTCAGCACTGGCAGAACTGAAATTGGATTTAATTTAAAAACTACTCTCTCTCAATTTCTGCTCAACAAGTTATCAAGGATAATGTGGCCACCTGATCTGAAATCTAAAACAGGAGGAGGAGATGTGAAAATAGGGAGACAAGGGAAGATTGACGAAGGAGAGGAGATGTCAGGAGGAAGAGAGGGGAGAAGCTGAGATGGGTGGAGGAGGAGGAGCAGAGAGAGAATGAGAGGATGTTAATAAGAGATGGAGCTCATCTGGATTCTATCCTGTATTCATGCCTACAGCTTTAGAATTGACAGCCAGTGTCTCATTCATATAAACAGACAGGTTACACTAAATATTAGATGTGAAGCTGAGGAGATGACACAACACAGACAAGCACACAACTTAGCCTCTGGTTTGATGAAATATGCACAATTAACAATAATCAGTAGCTCATTAGCGGATACTCAAATTTACACACCGAGGTGAACACATCAACCCAACCAAGGAGTCGGATGATCTTTTGTGCACTTAAATTCAAAACAACCTGAAGAAGTGAAATCCAGCCACCGCTCATCCCCCTGGACAAAGCAGCATGTCCTTGTGCTCTTTGTGTTTTCTGACACAGAGGTGACGGGTGCATCAGTTGGTGGTATTACGGGAAACTTGCACTGATAAAGAAGCTCCATTAGCAGTAATTGAATCCATATATTAGCATTGATGAGCTGGGAGGAGGCACTAATGAAGGGAGATAAATGAAAACACAGGAGGAGAGAGCAGTTAATGGGGAGTTGGGGTCGGGGTGGGGGGGGGGGGGTTGCAATAAATGTAATATATTGATAATGTACAATCATAGTCCTTTTTGTTCTACTTCACGACTGGCTATCCCACAATAATGCTGTGGTGATAGGCCAGGTGTTTAGCCAATCAGACAGAGACTCTGGTATCTGTCTGCTCCTATAGGAAACAAGGATGAGCTGAGGAAGGACAGATAAAACCTCCTTTATTCTGAGTGCATTACTCTAGTATGCAACCATCACTTATCCTGCTCCAAGCTATCAATTTCCCTTTTCACTCTTTTATTTGACTGCTTCTCCGATAACTTCCATCTTCCCCAGAGTGAAATGACTTCATTTGCAGCGCCATCACTGGATCTATGTCATATTTAGTGTTTCACAGAGTCATGTGTTACGTTAACAGATAACAGTGTATGTTTGCAGGCGTGGAACCAAACTGAATTAATATGCTAATTCTCCTATGAGGTTTCTGAGACTTATTGAGAATAAAGAATGGAAAATAACGGGTGCTCTTTTTGTGAAGTCTAGAGAAATTCAATTAAAGTACAAACGCTAGTTAATGTACCTTTACAGGGAAAATGGGCTGCAGTGTGTGTGTGTGTGCATGTGTGTGAATGCACTTGTTGACTTTAAAAACCGAGGACCACAACAAGCAAATCAAGGATTTTGCTCTCTTTCATGTCCTGAGTAAACCCAGGTGGGAGACAGGGAGTCACACCGCACACCAACAAGACTGAAGGCAAGAAAACAGCAACAAACAAACCGTATGAACCCAGTTTACCTCCATGAATGACGCAGAACCTTGGGCTAGCTACTAACACGTTGGATCATCTGTCTGTTGAACTTTCATCAAAGATGGACGTTGTTTGGACTTGACCTTTAAATGCAGCATCTTAACCATGCAGAGTTTTTTTTTTTTTTTTTTAAATCAACACGACAATCACTTTCAAACTACTTTATGTCACCAGTAGGAATAAATCGGGACAATTCAACGTCAGGTGCTGAGTCCCATCTGTAGAAATGGTTGGTTAATTTAGAGGCATTCTCCAGCTGGAAAACATTGAAGATGCAGTTTGTTGTCTGCTGCACATTGTCTCAATATCAACACAGCAGGAGTGTGAGCACAGCACCCGCATTATAACTGATCAAAGAGTGAAGATTTCAAAGACTAATTCCTCCTCAACATGTGCACATGCTCAGCATTCAACAGCTGTGATCTCATTTCACAGCATCACAGAGGAAGCGGAAAGTCTTAGTTGGGTACAAAGCCAGCCAGGACTGAAGAAGGAAACAAACAGAAACACAGAAAGAGGCCAAATAACACGGGAGGGAGACAATGCAGCAGACATCTTCTTTAGGTTAGCCACAGGTCAACAAGACCTCTTTCTCAGTAAGCACAATACACCAAACTTAATATCAGGGACATTGTAGCTTTTGCTGCGTACCAGCAAAGATGCCTTTCCGACATCTCGGCTTGTTAAAGCTCCCTCAAGGTACAAACCGTGTCATTTTTTACAGACAACAAGTGGTGCAGCCATCAAAATGTGTGGAGTAAAAAACAAGCAAAGAAAAACCGAGTGGCTGCCAACACAGGGGAAATTACAGATAGAAAATATGGCAACAGAATTACCAAAAAATGACACAGGGTGGTCACAGGAAATCTACCTCTGATGTAAAGAAACAAGTTTGTAATGGTGTGAAAACAGATCAACAGAGGACGTGTCAGTGAATACTGTGACGGGAAAAGTCAGTTTACTACTGTAATGTTTTAAAAGTATGCTTGAGATGCTTATAATAAAAAGGGGGTGTGTATGGAGTGTGCAGGTTGTAGTGTCGATAGAGGAGCTCAATCAGGAGGGCTTTGTAGGTCATGAGAAAGATTTTTAGTTTTTTTTTTAGGGATGGCTGGAGGCGGGCGGTGTTCTTGAGGAACACACACGCACGCGCACACACACACACACACACACACACACAGAAGGCTGTATTGGTGATGTGTTTCACATGCTGGTCGAGGGAGAGGGTTTGGTCGAAGATGACGCCAAACTTTCGGATGTGAGGGGACGTGGATATTGTGGAGCCGTCGATATTTAGGGTGATGCTGTGGTTGGATTTAGAGAATGATTTTGGTCCAGTAATGATGATTTCTGCAAATATGGCTGAAATCAGTATCACAATATTAATTAGATGTTTGTTTTGATATTGATACAAACAGAAAATGTAGAAGTGTAGTCAAATCAAAATGAATTCTACTACAGGGGTTTCAAAATGTTTACACAATTCTGCAAAAGTTAGTTAGCAAGTTAGAAAGTTAGAGCATAGTTTTGAATAACTGTCCAGTCTTATTTACGATTTCAGTGGTGCCATTGTATATCAAACGAGTGATGCTCCAGTCTCTAACGGCAGATAACATCAAATCCCAAAGCATTTCATTTCACTCAGCCAACACTACAAGGTACCTAATGAGGCCTCCTGAGAATATGCCCCCTCCCTCCCAGTTGGATTATCTTCAGTCTGACTGGCTGAGGGAGGCCTGGTTCTACCTCACATGGCTGAGGAGCCAGACAGTGCCAGCAGTCGGTTTATGCTGTTCTGCTGCATTGCAGGGAGACACTTGATGTTCAACATCATCACAAGAACATCACGAGAAGAAGATGGAACCCTCCTCTGGCTGCAAAGCGACTGTCCCCTACAGCCCGACGGTCATTCTGGAAGTGAAAATGTATTTTCTGCCCAGATCTGAATCAAAATGTCAGCCTGACTCATTTCTGCCTTTCAACCAGACTCCAGAGAAGCCTTTTTTTTTTTTTTTTCCTACAGACATCATCAAAGTGAAACTCCATCAGCTGCTGAGTGGAGTAGTTTGTTCAACATATTTCACTCCATCAGTGGAGACTTCATGCTTGCATTTTCCATGCAGCAGTTGGCTGCATTTGGCATTACAGTTCGAAGCGATCTGCGTGACTTAAAACCACAATGATCTCATGAATCTCCCCGGATTCGAATGTTGAAGACCACTGGAAGGACGTGCACGTCTCGCATGCTCCTCCACTACTGCAACTGTAACTGCAATGATCCTCACAGGGTGACAATAGTTCCACCCTGTAGATGCTATTTTATATCCACCAACATCCGTTACACTGAATATATTCCACTCTTTTTTACATTTTACGCTTTTTTCTTTTCTTTTCTATGCAGGATGTCGATGCTCATGGTCTCCTTACTCCAAAAACAAATCATAGCCACTGCTGCAGCATATGTAAAAGCTTTCATGAGGCGTGAACAGTGGGGCTCCAGCTAACAGCTGTTCTTAGTGTTGAATAATCTGATTCTAATTGAACTGATTAATGGTTTGATCTGTTAAAAGAAAGAACATACTGAAAAACGCTTGCTTGAAAAATGATTTCAGTGATTTACTGACAATCTATTACAGATATATTTTTCAGCCAATTGACTAATTGATTAATTGACTACTTTTTTCAGCCACAATGGACAGATTATGGCAGGCTGGTGAGACCAGTGACATTGTCGTCACTGACACTATCATCAGCAATTACAGTAGATTAAAGAGATGCCCACAAAGAAAAGAAAAACAGACAAATTCTCCACAGGCATAAGATGTTACTGTTGTCATATGCAAACTAACCGTCTAATTGCAGTGGTTACAAATGAGTCTCTTGTTTTCCTGTTGGTGGGATAAGTGGTGTTAAACAGGCCTCTGAGTACTCACACAGTGGCACTTCTGTTCTACGGCAACAGAGAACAACTCATTTTACAAAAACAAGAAACACACACAAACACCTCTTCCTTTTCTTTTCTGTCGTTCTTCAACCAGATCTCATCCCACTTCTACGTGAACGCACAGGAGATTTTACGTCATTCACAAACATGTGTCTTTCTCACATATTTGTACACTGCTACAGATTACTGGAAATAGGAAAACCCTCCAACAAATAAAAACGCAGTGAGGCAAGCGGAGAGAGAGGAGATAAGACAATGTAAACACACAGAGCAACCTCTTGCAAATATTAATGTCACAAAACAAATTGAGGTCTCATTGCAACTTAATGATTATAAGAAGCTTTCCAGGCAGAAAATAAACAAAAAATCGATATAGCCCTATAGTCATATCTATCCTGCTCTGACTTAACAGGCAACAAGAGCACCTCTGGTATTTTATCCTGATCAATAATAAATAAACAAGACCAGTCCCTTCTGTTCTTCAGATTAAGGAGAGGTATGTGTAAAATGCTGAATATGTATTGGCTGGGAGAGCTTTCTGCTGGAAAAATAACCACTTCCCTCTAAATCTTATTGCCTTATTACGAAAAGCTCATTTTGTCTTCATTGTGAATGATTCTCGTTTTGATGCAATGTGCCTACAGTCTATAAAACAGACAGCCGAGTTCTGGTCTGTACCATAGCAAAATGCAAATCAATGGGTGGGCTTCAGAAGCTTTCTTTGGCTGTAGCGTCAGTGTAGAATCAGAGGTAATTGTTTTGTTTTTTTCACAGCAGACATTTTGTCATGTCACAGTGGGAAAAGCATAGGTGTCAATAATAAAATAAATGAGGGACAAATTCCATTTAGCGGCTCCTGGTTCAGGGTCCTGGTACATAGTTCATGCTGGCTCACCGTCACACTGTGATGGCTTACTGGGACACTTTAATGGAACGGAGCCATCATTAGTGATATCAAAAACAGCTGTGCTTTTTCTGTGTCAAGTCAGAGTGTCTGCTGTGAAAAGGACCTGTACCAATGAATCTTGTGAAATTAAGGTGGGAAGTTACACCTTGACATTTTTTGCAGGTGACAGATGTGTCAAAATCAGCACCATTCCCACGTAAAGGACAGCTATTTTTGTATGATAAAAAATGCTCACTGGGGCAAGACTTTCTACAATATTGCTTTTACTTTTAGCTGCGTGGGTCTCTGTGGCAGCGTGGGATCTGTCAGAAATCTTGACAAAATTCATAGATTGCCATAAAATTGCTATGCAATTTGGTAAGTCACCTAAAGAGAAATCCTGCTGGCCCTTCTTGATGCATTTCCATGTAACCAGTGAAATATCTTGACATCTACAGGACGGATTAGCACAAATTTTGGTCCCCGATGATGTATCCTTTGGTGATCCCCTGAGTTCTGCTCTAACACCACCAGCTGGTTCACAGTGAAATGTCTTGAAAACCAGCCTCTTTTAAACGGTCTGGTCTTGTTAAACCCATCTTTCTGTCCTCTGTTACTTAATTGTGGACAGCAGTTACGATCATGATAATTATAGAGCTGACACACATCCAAGTGTTAATAAAAATGCAGATAGTAGAGTGATTGATTTTTTTTCTGCTCTATTCTTTACACTGGTTGGTTTTATCAGCACAAATTACTCATTTTAGTGAGATGTATTTTATAGATGGTGAAAACAAATGTCAGTGAATTTCCAAAAATGGATACAACAAGAGGCTAAAATTACTATTCAGCAAACACCTGCGCTGGTTTCTGTTGCCTCTGGCAGAAAAATTGATAATAGCCACCTGACACACATGACAACAGGAAGAGAGTATTATTCTGAATGCCTCAGAAACAGGTAGTCCATCTGCTTCAGTCTTTATGTCTGATGATACACTCTCTGACTGAGCCCATTAAAACGAGTTAAGACTCGACGTGAAGATGTCTTTTGATTGGCTGCTGACTTGCACTGGATGCACTGTGTCTCAACTTCTCTCTCTTGACCGTTTAGATGACTATGACAACAATAGGTGAATACTGTAATTAAGATAAACAGAAATTATACTTAGTTGAGCAACATAAAACGAGCGAACAGCAATTCTAATAATCAAAAAATTATTATCTATAACTTTGTAGAGCTAAAAGGTTCCAGCTTCTAAAATGTGAACATCTGTTGTTTATCAAAACCTTGTGTGATAATAAACTATGAAGGTTCATGAGACAAACAGGCTGTCTGAACATGTTAATTTGGGATTTTAGAAACCACGATGTGCATTTTTCACTAAAAATGACTGATGTATCAATCAAGAAATCCTGTCAGACTAATCGATAATCCTCAAGCGTTTGAAAGTAATAGCTAAACTTAACAGATTGTGACTGTTGCTATGGTGATTAGACACTGTGAGACAATTAAAATGGCATTGTGATTTACTCTGACTTTTATACCCCGACACATTCACAGAAGTCACCGTATAGCAGAAGGGAACAGGAGGCAAACACGACGAAAAGGAGGCAAAAAAGCCTCAAAAGCCATAATCTCAGGGGTGCGGTCGTTAAAATGCAGATAAAACAATAAATGCTGCGATTCGTCTCTCGATGACAGTTATTCTGTCCAGATTGCAGCACGCTTTAGGCAAACACAAGCTCACAGCAGAGGAGAGAAAGACAAATGACTAAATGACAAGACAAGATGAGGTGTATGTGTGTGTGTGTGTGTGCGGCTGTGGAGGTTGAGGTTAATGAATAAAGTAATAACAAAAGTCACGTGACGGAAACCCACATGTCCCACTGGCTCGCTCACGAGTGTGGATGTGGTTTCTGACCAGAGACAGAAAATCACCAGTGACACTCAGGCTGCAGGCCAAACAGCTAATGGGCTCTACCCTGCTTATCAGTATACTGCACTGTCTGCCGGCCCAGAGGACTCACAGATGAGCATGCAGACACTCAAAAGAAATGAGTGACAGAACTGAATTTCTAATTTCACGAGCATGTGTGTGTGTGTGCGTGTGTGTTTCCCAACACAGGGCAGAGCTGCTGTGCTATTTTTCAGTGCCGCTTTCTGTTTAAATTTAAAACTTGTATTTTGTTTTTATGCGTTCAGTTCACAGGTCAGATTGTTGAAGTCAGGTCAGATGCTGCATTTCATTAGACCAAACACTGTACACTTCTGCATCTACAACGTAGCGCTAAACTTTGCCAACGACTGAGAAATACTGCAGCAGCAAGGAAGTTCATGCTTGTGTTTTGACTTAATTCTGTTGTACATTTCTCTTTTAAGCTGACCTTGGCAAAGACATTTACATTTCACAATCTAGGCTGGTATAGACACACACACACACACACACAAACACACACACACACACAGGTGATATTCTTCTTGACTTAGCACAAATATGGCTCCTACATAGTGCTTCACAGTCATTCAAATAAATTCCATCACGCCTCCCGTCACAATTTCAATAAAGGAGAGTCAGTCGGTAAGAAAGCAAAAAAGAGAGAGTAAGAGAACAGACAAAGAAGGCGATAACATGAGACAGAAAGGGGAAAAGCAAAGAAAACGAAAAACAACATGCCTCAAAGAAATCATGGCCGTGAAACAAAAAGAGGTAAAAGAAAGGGCAGGGGGAGGGGGGAGGGAGGGTTGTGAGGAGAGAGAGGAAACATCGACTCCACAACAGTAATGATGCAAGAAAAAGAAGACGCAGGACAAACTACAGACATTCCTCATGTTTTCTGTCCTTCTTTTCCGTCTCTGTCGTTCTTTGTTCAGAACCACACACTCCCACACTGCAGCAGCGACTTCTTCTCTGCGCTCTCTCCTTTCCTCTTCCTGTTAAGATAGATCTATACATTCAGTTGCCGTCATCTCCCGCATGATTCTTTATTGACATGACTTGAATCTGTGTGGTACTACTTTAATTCTCTTCAAATTCATCAAGTCTGGCCAAAAGAACATAAAAAGAACATACTACACGAGGCTCTGTGTGATTGCCACAGAAATCAATGCTTAATTGTGCATTTCACTGTCGATGGCTAAAGCAGCATGGCTGAAAATGCTTTTTGCCCCAAGTCTCTGATTTTCTGCTCTTGCTTGTACCGTATAGCCATTATTTACACGATGCCTCATAAGGACAAACATTACTCCTCTTTACCGTACCGTTATGTATATTTACTGTAGAACAGTGGTTTAATGAAGCCCCAGCCGTCTCCATTTATTTCTCCTGTTTCTCTTCCTCTTCATCTTGTTTTCTCAACTGATCTTCCATTCATCATATTTACTGAGTGTAGATTTATAGGCCCTCTTGAAACAGAGGATCTGAGAGCATTGGGATTAATTTCTACCAGTAATTAATTATCTTATCTAAATGGCTGATGGTTAATAGAGATTTCACTGTCAAGAGTTAATGTCTGTCAAAGAAATGAACCAACAGGCTACCGCCCTCCTTTGCTCCTCTCAATTTCTCTCTCATTTCACTCAACTCAAGCAAGGGAGGAAATCTCACACTCACACTATCTCTAAATAATAATAAGACTTTCTGGGAATGAGAAAAGAAGCTTCTTATCCTATGCATGTACGTCTAATATAATGTAATATGTACTTTCTTATCCATCCGTGTTAGCATGATGTAACACTTTATCCTGCAAGTCTGTGTCTCTTACAAAAAGGGAAAGGGGGGGGGGCAAACAGCTGCATCTGAGCTTTCTGCCGCCATTATAACCTCTTAAACCAGCCTTTTTGTATGCCATGCTGCCTTGTGACTGGACTAATAAAAATGAGTGTGGAAAAATCAAGCTTTACAGAGTCTATGACTGGAGACGTGAAAAGGGGAAGGATGGGAAAGGTCAGCCAAACATCAGCTTGAACATCAGGAGGAGCAGAGGTTCAGTGTGCTAACGTGCTGATCTGTGACACCAGAGTAAAACTAAAACCACTAAACATCAATAAACAGATGACACAACTCACACCCTTGCGAGCAACCATGAGTGTGTGATGCTTGCAGACATCTTTCCTGCTCATGTATTTTACATGTGGTGGAAAATACATACAGTACATGACCTACTCTGTATGAAAGGAGTGGTTCAAATAAATGTAAATGCATTCAGTAGATACAATGATCAAACAATGAACCATTTGATGAAATATATATATATATAATATAAAAAAATCCTTTGTTAAAGCATTTGGACATTGTCTCCATGACAGCACGCAGCTGACACAAGCAGTACATGACACCCCCTTGTTTGTTTGCAGTTCCAGTTCGACATGCTGACACCTTCACTTGGCTGTTCTTAACGTCATTTGACCCTTCAAGTATAGTAGGAGCAGTATCTTCTCTGTATGAATCAATGAAAACGTCAGTCATGCTGCAATGTAAGTTAATGACATGACATTTTATCATTGTTGACAGGTTAGCATGTTCGCTAACGCACACAACTGAAAGAAAAAAGTCAGCGTAGTCATGTGTTTGTGTTTGGAGCATTTAGCTCACGCCTCACAGAGCAGCAAGTCTTCTTCTCCCATTAAAGGTATAATAAGGTGGGTGCCCTTATCAAGATTATATAATCACACATCTGTCTAAATGTTTGTGTTTTCCTGTTTTCCAGAAAAACTGGAGCGCGACCAGAGTGGAGCTGGTGCTAAAAAAAGTTTGGCAAAAGGTTTAAGTTAGAAGATAACGGTAGAATTTGTCACTTAGTTAGTGACGTCCTGTTAGAGGTTATGTTTGTCTGCCCGGCAGTAGAAGCCTGTCACCTTCGTCTAATCAGCTCACTGTGGCTTCTTTTAGCATCGCTCCCTGAAATATTTCAAACTGATTCACTGAATGAAAAGTACCCTGTAATGTCTACACTGTCAGACAGAGCTATCTGTATGGACCAAGGAGTTAACAGACACTTAGCAGTTATTTAAAGTGCAAGAATCTGCAGCTCCATCATAGTAAAAGCTGAAAAATGTCATGTCAGAGGAAAGCAGAGGCAGAAAAATTATCCAGACATCAAATCAACCAAAAGGACAATCAACACAGAGGATGCTGACAAAAATGTCCTGCCTCCACTGATAATCTGGAGTAAGAAAGACAGGGTGATGGATATCCATGGAAATCCATAACAGGAACTGAAACATATCCCAATAAGATGTGCTGACAGCTCTCATAGTTACAAAGACACACACAAAATTACAGGTCAAACAACAAGGTGACACGGGAGATCCTAATTGGCCTTGAGGGACCTGAAACCTGTCACGGGGGATGACATTTTGACTGCTGAAGTTTTGTGGTGTCCTTGGAGGGGAGGAGAGTCTCATAGCTGACAGCATGTTCTGTAAATCTGTAACTGTAAATCAAAATGTAATTTTCATTTTAATTAGAGGCTCATCTAAGTCACAGAGAGAGGGTGGGGTTGTGATAATAGAGTCAGAACTTCCTGTCAAAACCCTTGATTTCTCTGGTGCACTCTCGCAGATGAAGAGATTCACAAGTCAGGCACAAGCAGGAGATGATGGCCGCGGTGCTGGTGTGTCTGATATTTTGAAGCTAAAATCACAGCCGTCTTTATAGTGTTGATTCTAGCAACCCCTCTGCCACAGACAAAGCAATGCGTGCGGCATACAGGCACGTACATGTGCATGTGCACACACAGGACGGCGGCTTTGAATATCTTATCTTCTCTTTGCTGCTTCCCACACCGAATGGAGCCAGAGCAATTTACCTCTGACACAAACAAGGTTTGCAGAGTCAGCAACCCACACATGCACATACACAAGCACAGCATTGTTTACAGCCTGAGTTCTCTGGCATACTTAGAGAGGTAAAGGGAGAAGATAGTGAGCTTAGAGAGAAATCCTGTTAAGTTTAGCAACTACATCAAGGAGGACAGGAGAGAAATACACATACACACACAAACACAAGCAGTTCCAAATTATACAAACAAGATGAGAGATGAAATTGGATTACATATTTAACGACAACTCTATGTACCCATTTGTTTTATTGCATCATAACGTCCTCAAATTTGCTTCTTGATTCTGCCTGACTGTCAAACTAAACAGAGCCTGCTCGGTTTTTAAATGGTCCATGTTAAAACGACGCAGAGAATAAAGTAAATGCGATGCATGCGGAGCAACATCTGGCGGTTCCTTCAATCGGAGCAGGCAAACGCCAACATGGAGCTGTCCGTGGTGCTGAATGGGACTGAACGGCACTCCAGTGAGATACAAAGCTACAATGATAATGCTCTATTCTCGAGTATGACACACTCGGGCTGAGCGATGTCTTTCAGATGGTGAATACAATAGAATAAAACAGAATGTCTAACTTGCTAAAATCATTATTAGTTTATTAAAAATCCTCTACTTTCTGCGTAGTATAAGAAGCTATTACCGGACTGTTAAAGCTTTATATTGTTAACTTACACTCTACGCTACATGAATCACATCTCAACATCTGCATTACAGCCCTCCACATTTCAACTGTGCAGCATTGTTTTGACTGTTTCACTCTCACTGTCACTAACGCCACTGCAGCAAGAAGTAGCATTGCTTAGGAAAACTAAGGACCAATTTGGAACATCTTTCTGTCAACCTCATCTTTCAGTCCAACTCTTTTTCCCGACCCTCAACCTTTCTGTAACTCTAATTCTTTCTCTTCTTCTTCTTCTTCTATTTATGTCTCATGACAGACGCTCAGGAGCAACAGAGAGCAACACAGCAGTCCTCTGAATTATTGAAGCAGACAAGGCACCTCTCCTTCTCTCACACACATATAAACACACACTTACATACACACACTGAAATAATCATAGGAAACTTGAATGCCTGCCCTCGTCGGATAAAAGCTGATAATGACCAATTCATTGTGACATGGTTCTAGCGAGCATACGCATGAGAGAGAGAGCCAGAGCCAGAGAAAGGTATGAGGTAATGGTGAAAAGACAGACAAAAAGAAAAAAGAAAGACACTACAGGAAGAAAGACTCAAAAGGAAGAGAAAAGAGTTCAGAGGAGGGGAAAGAGGAAGAGGTCTGGAGACTGAAAACAGTTTCAAACAGACAAATACAATACAGACAGACAGCTGATTATGTATTTTACTGAGGAACAGACAAGGATAAACAGGCACAAGAACAATGAACAATAACCTTCTTGAGTCAGATGTCAATGTGCAACCTGCTCATTTCCAGTCTGGACCTTGATTCCAACCAACCACAAATTGCTACTTCTAAAGCAGCACTGCAAAATGAATCGGTTTTGGCACTTCTACACTTGGAAATAGAGAGAAAATCTGAATGATGAAGAGAATAACATGTTTGCGTTATTTATTTTAATGTAAACTATTGATGGAACACAAGAAGTTTAAAAAAGGTTCAGTTAAATTAGCGCTGCAGCAGCTAATCGATTAAATTCATTCTAAAAATAGCTGGCAAAGAATTTTAGTCGGGTCTAAATTATGAAGCATGCGTTGTGGCAATGACTCCTGAAGTGGGGGCTGTAAGCAGCCAATGCCGAGCCTTGTGCAGCTCGTGATGAATAACAGGAAATGATGCAGTCTGCTTTGTTTCTGGGGAACGCATTTAAAAAATGGCGGCTGCAGACACTAAGGATACAGCAGAGAAACACATGATTACAGGGTCTCATTTAAAAACAATGCAAAGACATGCCTTCCATCTTTTCCCCCTCCATTTCAGGCGCCTGATAAAAGTATTTTAAAGCTAATGATAAGGTTTCCTCCAGAGAGTATTTCTGTCCATTACGTTTGTTTTCAAAATAATCTGTAATTGTGTGTTTGTCTGTGAAAGCCAAATCTGCCGCAGACAACAGATTTAGACTTCTTAGCTGAAAGACTTAGACTAGTCTTAGTCTAATTAGCTGAAAAATAATTAACTAAAATTAGGTCAGAGAGATGCTGGGGTATCTTTATGGAGGTTTTGGAATGATTATTTTTTATTCCATTAATAATCGATTAATCAAACATTTTTTTCCATAAAGATATTATCATCATTATTACAGTTTTGAATAATTACAACAACACTGAACAAAACCTGTTTTCCTATATACAGAAATACAATTCCAGAATGTGACAAAGCCAAGGGTATGATTTCCACTGGGGACTGGGGGAACATCTCACTTTTCAAAATCCAATTTTTGCCCCCTCACTTTTACAATTTCAGTTTGATTCATTCACTACAATGCCCCTAAACAGTGTCCTCTTACTGTCCAACCACCAAAATCCAGATAAGAGAAGCTCTGAGCTCATAAAAATGTGATTCACTCATCAAGTGGGAGCAATTTCTTTCCTGACTTTTGCCTTTCAGGCAACGTACATGCTGTCCCTGTTCTCTTGGGCTGGTGTGGCCGTATGCTGCATGTGAGGATGACGGCAGACACTTCTCAGTACTGAAAAAAGATCATTGTTAGCATGCACATACAGTCATGCATGTTTAAATGTATATGCAAGGATGTAAAACCACATGCACCACGTGTGCACCAAAACATGCATGTCAGCATAACTTATATTCAACTTATATTTGATCAAATCACTCTACACAACTGTGCTCACTGCTGCAGAGGTTTCTTCATCAAAAGACAAATTCCCATCAGTCAAGTCAAAATTACAGCAACAATCCTATAAAGTACAGTCACAGATGATATTACTAGCTGCCTGTCACCATTAGCACAATGCAGATTTTGCTATCATAACTTACGGCAGCCACCAAGAAGATGAAATACAGAAGAAATTCAGTCAGGACAGCAAGAAGGTGTACGTTCTTGGTACTGCAGTACTGAATACAGGGTAATGATGAAAAATGATTAAGGGAATGAAGCTCTAATAGCTTTTTGTCTTATTCATAGAATTTAATATTCCTCACGGTGAAGTGCAGAAAGGAACAGAGAATGTGATGAAATGGCATTATGTGATCTTTAATTGTATGTTTTCGTGAGGTAATTCACCTTCTTTAGGAATTAATCATTAAAAGCAACATGGCCTTTTAAGGGAAGCCCCTTTCAAGGCTTTCAAAGCTAAAGATACTCATGTTTCAAATGACTGAACATTGCATTGTAATTTATTTCATTTATTTATTTTATTTTATTTATTTATTTTTTGAGAAACTGCGACAGTATGAAAAAAGACTTGCAGATGATGCAACAGTTCAGGACAGGCCCGGCATTACAATCAGATGAACTGGTGACAGATTCATCTTGAGCTTAACTTTTTCCCAAAAAAGGAAAAATCTGTTATGTTCCGAGATGTGTCAGATTCTTGACACGTACAGGCAGGCGTGCACACAAGAAAGCCATGCAGCACGTAATGAAAGGCAGGATATGTGAGCTGGGCTGCTGTATATGACTACATAGGCAACACTTCATCAGCAATTAATGGAGCATGAAACGAGACAGTGAAGAGCCAAGAGATTGAGAACTAAAGATAGTGTGTGTGTGTGGGGGGGGGGGGGGGTCAGTAAATGCTCGAGGAGAAGAGTGGGAAGGAGGAAGGAATAAGAGTGATGTTACAGCAACCTTTGGCTTATTACACTGTATTACACTGTACTAGAGGTAAAATGGCACAGACATGAACAATGGCAATATTACTAACTAAGCTTTTACATAAAAATAACCCGTTGACTCCAAAAAGCCAGTAATAAAGTTGATCATTTTCTTTCGCTGTGGTCCCTGTTACATTATTAGTGACAGTCCTTTAAATACTTACAAATTAGTGATGCACCTCCTTATGTTTCCTCTTTTCTTGATACCCTGTCTGACTGCTCACCCTCCCAGTGATGCAGATAGGAATTAGATTATCTCTACTGCAGACCCCTTTTCCCTGTTGTTCAGCATCAACTGATCTAATTTGATCCTTTGTTACAGCCTGAGCAAAAATGTTAATTCCCTCACACGTCCACGTTAGTTAGCACAAAAATGTATCGCTATGGGACTGTAATTGAAAAAGACACATACACAAGGTGAATTAGTTTACATTAAAATGCATATCTCTGTTGCGTATCTTCTTGAGGTGGTAGTTAATACGCTCTTTTATATCTGTCATAGTGTGTTACTCTCAATGTAACCCTGACTCAAAGCACAGACAGACCAGGCTGCCACCAAAATGAAATAAATACATGCTTTTAAGTCTTAAGGCTTTTAAGTGTGAAACCACTAGAGTAAAAGGTTATCTTCAAGATGTGTCAAAATCTTCTTTTGGATATAATCACCGAAAACGCAGGACTGGGTGTAAAAATATGCAAAATCCACCCGGGGCTGCACACACAAAACAGGCACAAGAGAAAGACGTTATAGTAAATGGCAGCCCCTGAGAGACTGTCAGAGCTTGGCAAAGAAATGACTGCTGATAAAAGATGACAATATCTAATCCTCGTCGAGGGACTCAGCTGAGACAGGCTCTCTGTGTCTTTTATACATACAGAGAGCAGACAGAGCTGTGGAGCTGGTGGGTGCCATACAAGCAGGCAACTAGGCATGTGATGCTTGGAAAGAGAACATTATAACACACAGATTGAGATGTAGATGCAGAACTATTCCTCACAAGTAAGGCACATGCTTTCCTTGACAGCACCTTGGCAGTAAACAGCAGAGCTCCTTGTCAGCACGGCAGAGACAAAGAGGGAACAAGCAAGACTGGGGGAGAAGGAAGAAGAGCAGGGGAGCAGACAAGAAGTAAAAAGCCTCTGAGGAGAAGCAAACAATGAGGTTACAGAGAGACAACAACTTTTCCACCTGTTAAGAACCAAAGTAGGAGTGTTTGATTGGCAACAGCAGGCTTTCTGCCATTGTTTCTGTGCAGAGATAAGACAAGCGACACTGAAGAAGTGCAGAGGAATGAAAAGTGAGAAAGAGATGCCAAACTCACCTAAAGCTCTACAGGGATTTGTCATCGCCCGTGGTAAATCCCATATACATGCAATGTCCATGCATGCATCCATCCAACCATCCATCCATCCGGTTACAGATGTCCATGCCGCCTGATCATCCAGCTCTTCAAGGAGAGCCCTCATGCCTGTCCAGGCCAGATGGGATGTATAATCTCTTCAGCGTTCAGGGTCAACCATGGGTCCTCCAGCCACTGTCCTCTCCACAGCTGTGTGTGAAAATTAAATTAACGTCTTTCCTCTGCTGGCTAGGTAGCATTGTTTATTTCAATATTTTAAAGGTTTTGTGCAAATGATATGCACAGGAACTCCTCACTTGATGTTAGGAATAGATTATGATTAGATTATTTCCAGCTTTCAACATTTGTGAGGAAACTAAGAGTAACTTCAATAGTATTAAAGATAAGGATTTGGTTAACAGAGTGAGACAGGCGTGAAGAAACACTATGTGAAAGCATCCAGTGAAACACTTCAATCCGCTCTTCTACCTGCTGATTCTCAAAAGCAGAAACGGCCGATCCAACAAAAGACAAGAAACATCAGAAAAATAACCGTTACTGAACAACATCCTGTATATGTTAGATAAAGTGAGACAGCAGTTGTAATGGTAATAGTAACTGCTGCCATGACAGGTTGTAGAAAAAACATCCTTTGGAAATCAGGGCAGTGGTGTGACAGGGAGGTTGCCAGCTCTATCCCCAGACTGCCAGGATACATCTGGCTGGGAATAGTTAAAACATAGAGCTTGTTCCTCACTTGCACTACTGTATCTCAATTACATACAGTAAAATGAAAAGACTTACAAACCCAGTACTCAAATACACTACGAATAGAAGCAGTATTTAAAGATATGAGACACTTTTGTACAGGACTCTCATCAGCTACATTATTTATTGTAAATGATTTTGTTACTGCCATAGTAGTGTTGGTTTGTCTGGTCCTGATATTGGCAACATGTCACCACAGCAGATTTGGCACAAGAAAATAAGTGTTGTTCCTTCACCTTCCAGTGCATCCACAGGGAACTCGCTACCTTCAGTACATCACTGCCTCCTTGCTGTGTTTGCCTGACTCATCTTTTCACAGTGCATATCGTCACCTGTCATTGCTGGAGGTAGTTGACAATATCCAGATGACATGCGAGAGTAGCCTCTCTTCTCCTCCTTCCTAGATATACTACCAAGGTAGGCTACTTTCCCAAGGCTGGCACCAGTAGTCCATCTTTTCAGTTCGCCAACCACAAGCCCAAGAGCAACAGCATCAAGTCCTTCCTGCCAATGAACCAGGGTGGCGGGATTATTTTAATTTGTAATCTGCAATTTACAATTTGCAACAGTTTATAAAACATCACAAAACACTGAAAAATGTTCAAATCTTCATATTTCTTGCATTGCACAGTCAACACTCCAAAAACCCAAAGACATTTTAATTTTCAATGATGTAACAAGAATAGCAGCAAAATTGCAAACTAACACCAGAATGTCAGGATCTTGGTATGATAAATAACTTAAACGATTTTCAAAATTGCTTTAGATCAATTTTCTGATCCACTAATAGTTTAAGCTCGACAGTGAATAAGCTGCACGGAGTACATCACATATTTTTGCTAAATCAAACTAGAATGGAATCTTATTTAACACATGAATAACAGTCAGCTGAGCTGGAAGCTGCTGACTAAATAGCGCCCATTGATGGGCAATACTGTACATGTTGTGTATGTATGATTCTCCATCAGCTACACTACTGTTCTCTACCCATCAGTTGGCTTAATACTCCCATGATGAATTGTGTCTGCCTTAATACATGTATCACATAAAATCACCTCACTGTCATTTGGTGGCAATTTTCATCCAAAACACAGAACAGCAGCATGGCTTGGTATATCATTGGTAAAACTGAACGGCCATGTGTTGTGACAATACAGTAAGTATTGTTTGTTTTGTGGTATGACTGATTTCAGTTTGGCTGTGTGTCTGTATGGGTATTGGATTGGATCAGCCCTCTGGAGAAGACACAGCCTTGGCTTGTGTTTCCCTCTGCGACTTTCCCATAGACCATGAGCATTAAGGTGAGCTGGGTTACTGCTGATCAATACTTGGAGCACATTGAAACTCAAATTGATGTGGATATTTGATTTTTCTTGACTCCCCACATCACTTTGCCAGCGTGCCATCCCAGCCTGATGCTTGTAGACATGGATTTTCGCTGAAAGGCGCCATCGTAGCTGCTTCTAGAGGCTCATTTAGCCAGTGTCCTTCAGTGAATGCAGCTGTGGGGTATATTTACATATTGATCAACAGAGAGACATGGATGTGCATGTACATAAACATGCAGAGACACTCACACTGGCTCATATTTTCTCACACTAGCACTGAGATTAACAGCAACACAAATTGTTCACATTTAAAACTAAATACCACATTTACAGTCCAGTGTGTGGATGTGCTTAATCTGTACTTTATATAATAATTTTAATATGAGAGATTCTTAGAATTTACAATACAAAATGCAATACCAAAATAAGTTCAGTGTTATTTGCCAGAATGTATTTTCTTAATTTAAAATAGTTTAAGATTGCAGAATCACTACTTGAAATTGAAATGAATGTTTTGACCAGTCATAAATAAATTAAAGCTATATGGAATGTGAACCTGGTCAAGCTAAAACTGTGTATGACAGAAAACCAATATCTTGTTATTTCCTAACTGACATTATGCTGATATCTGTGATGTATGACATTCTGTGAAGTATAAATCTGTTAAAAATATTCACCATTCAGATTCAATAGTCAGGCTCTACTGCTAACTTTGCAATCATGACTTGTCAAACTGTATTTTTGGATGTCCAAGATAACAAAGTAAAAATGGATAGTCTGTTGATAAACTGAAGTGTGTTAAACCAGCTTGTTACAGGATTCACAGGTAAGTGGTTATATTGTGAATGTATGCTTCGTGTGTGATCATACATCAAACAAATACCTTTCATAATTTCGGTGAGAAACACTCCTATGTGTGTGTTTAATGCCTTAATACTCTACTACCCTTTCTCTATGTGGTAGACAGAGGTAGTATGTTTTCCTGTGAAAAAATCAGTACTGTCATTTCAACCAAAGGGTAGTGGTCTTCACAAACCCAATTCCTAATCAAATGTTGGTACTTCAAGTAGCCCTGCCAACAGTCCCACAACTTGCTGGACAAGTAATAGAGTGTGTTGCGTTCACTGAACACGCTTGGATCTTACTGATTACATGTTTTCTTAAAGACAGAGAAGGATAACCTCTTTTGTCTGACATGCTAAACAACCTGTTGTGCAGCATCTGTGACACAACGAAAAGTCTAACATGTCAGAATTTTTTGTCGACACATGTAGTTCTCCTTACCGTTGACCAATCACAGGTTCTCTCCAGAGGGCAGTCAGGTAACAAACATGGCAAAGAGGAGGAGGAGGGATGCTGAGGTTGCTGCTGTCAAGTGGGACAACGAAACAGAAGAACAGTTTGTTGCCCATACTGTCCTGTCTGTGCCATGCAAATAATTTTGTTGATATCAATAACTATCTCAAGTACTTGCTAATAACTAAATCTGCTCCAAATCCCAACACATTCCATTTCGTAACCACTAATAAAACCACTGGTGCACCAAAGCACTTTGGGAAATCTAGTCTTTCCTTTGTGTACCAGGTCAGCCCTGTTCCACCTGGAAACTCTCAGGGGCATGATTATCAGATGCTCGAGTCACATCAACCGGCTCACCCCAATGAGCAGCAGAAGAAACTCAAGTTAACTCAAGGTACCTGACTGCACAGCTCCTCACCCTGTCACCACAACTAGTTAACCTACAGAGAAACCTCTTTTCAGCCACTTGTGTATGTGTTCTCATTTTTTTTTTTTGGTCACCACACAGAGCCATGTTTCATCACTCCAATCCTTTCCCACTCCCTCAGGATCACTTTCCGCTGCCCTTTTACCCAGTTCCCATGGTTAAAATAGAGAGACATAGAGGGGAAAAAAGGTACCTGGAGTTCAGAGCCAGAAGCTTCAGTATCCATCTATCTGTCCTTCAAAGTGTCTGATACAATCGTGCAGCAATGGTGTGTGAGTGTGTGTGTGTGTGTGTGTACATCATTTCAATGTGACTGTAAGTGGTTTCAGTAAGTTTTTAACCTATCCTAAATGTTTTCATGTGCTCTTTCCAGAGACCAGCAAATAACAGAATGAACATTAAAACCTATAACAACTGAATGTAATATAAGATGGAATAAAGACAATGCATAAAACCAAACAAATATACAAATAGAGCGGAATAAGGCGAGTCACAGCATAAAGTGAGGTTAAAATAGATCACATAGAATGCATAAAATCAAGTAAAATACAACATTTTAAAAGAAATGCAGAGGTGTGTGCGTGAGGCAGAGCACAAAAGTTTCAGACCCTTTGTATACGAGGAGGACCTTAAAATCAACCCTGAATGTTACAGAAAGCCAGTGCAGAGCAGCTAAGACTGGACTAATGTGCTCTCTCCTCTTGCTTATGGTTAATAGCCAAGCTGCAGAGTGTGGAATGAGCTGACGTCTCTCAGTCTTTACAGTGTATTACAGTAATCAGCACAAATCAGATTTTCAGCATCTTTTTGGTTTATAAATGGTTGTACTTTAGCAATGTCTCCAAGGTGGAAAAATGAAATTTTAGTCACCTTGTTGATGTGGGACTTGAAGCTAAGACACAATGACACCAAGACTTGTAACCTCAGATTTAATCCAGGGAGTTAATTTTCAGCACAGATGAACAGTTGTGTATCATCTGCATAACTACCTACATTGTGCCCTCTAATGATGTTACCAAGTGGCAGCATGTATAATGAGAACAGTAATGGACCGAGGCAGCTGCCTGGTGCAACCCCAAAACGGATGTCATGTTTCTCCGACACATGATTTCCAAGACTGACATAAAACTTTCTGCCTTTGTCGTTTGCTTTAAACAAGTTTAACACAGTCAGAAAACGAAACAACTGTTTAAGATGATTGATTCAGATATCATGGTGAATGGTATCAAATGGTGTAATTAGATCTAAGAGGACAACAACTGAGACCTTATTTTCATCAGAATTTAGTCTGAGGTCAGTGATAATTTTAGTCAGAGCAGTTTCAGTGCTGTGGTTTGTTGTAAAGCCTGACTGAATTCCTCAATAATATTATTTTCTTTAAGAAAGGCATTAATTTGCACTGAAACCATGTTTTCCAGTATCTTACTAATGAAAGGAAGGCTGGATATCGGCCTGTAGTTAGTGAGTGCATTACTACCTACTGTAGGTTGGGTTTCTTTAGTAATGGTTTTACAGCAGCTGTTTCAAACACATTGGGGAAGATGGCTGTTTGCAGAGATGTATTTCTAAGGGTCAACACATGAGGTGGATGAGTTAGACTCAGTGACAGTCTTACAGAGCTCAGTTAATGTAATACAGGTGAATGTAAGATATCTGGCACTCTCTCATATTCTAGAGTATCATAAGTCATATGAACACAAAAGCTGACTACAAACCTGGTGGCCTATGGACAAACAGACCTGTAGTAAAATAAACAGCAATTTGATCCTCAAATGTCCACTCTGGCTTTGAAAAGAAAATGAATATGCACTGGCTTCTACGGGTTATATAGTTAATCTCATTAATTAATCAGATATAACACAGTAAAATTACAGTGTGGTAATTTTTCTTCTGCTATTGTGGTATCAAAGTTTGCATGGACTTAAGTGTTGAATAAGTCTCTGTCTGCAGGGCATGTGAAGTCTTATTTCCATCAGTTTGAAAATAAATTAGCTTTTCTCACCTTTCAAAAAGCTAAAATTGAAAAATGAAAAGTTCTACAGTCAGACTGTATGTATGCATTTCTTTGCTGGAAGTACCTTTGTAAGTGCTGAACTCTCAGGCTGGGAATGTGGCAGCTGTGATTTGTAACTGTGCCTCTCTTTTTCTCTGCGGCTCAGTTTCGTTTCATCACTGTTTTATATTTACTTGGCCAGTCACCAAAGAGCATAACAATTGATATAACCCTTTAAAGCTTGTGTGGAGTTCAACAGGCATGACAGTCCCTATAAAAATACATAACACACTAGGTTTTTACCCTCAAGCTGTGTCTGGTGAATTCACTGCATAGTTTAATTGTAGTTTTATCACAGCCAAATGCAAAGTCAATTTCAGTCATGTGTTTTGCCACTGTAATGAGGAAATTATTGCAAAGCAATTCCCATGCAGTCTGAATTTACCAAAAGACTATCTGACTAGCAAAGGATAGTTAAATATGTTATGGTTCATTCTGTTCAACTGTTCATTTCCTCTTTCCTGCTCAGCTCTGCGCCTAAAGAGTCATCCTGGGATGTATCCCTTGGAGATATTCGCCTGCATAGCATCTGTGTAACAGACATACAAAAACCCCACACAGAGAGAAACACAGAAGTGGGATGCTGACTGTGATTGATATTGTTTGCATTACAAACATTTGTGCCACAGATTCCTGCTCTCCCTTCACGTCTCATTACATTGTTGCCTGTGACGCTTGTCACAACGACAGAATGGCTGTCACCCAGATACAATGACTACTGTTATGACAGGAGGAAAAAAGAAGAAATACTCCTCCTGAGGCTTTCCAGACGGATGAGAAAAAGTCATCAAGTTGGAGCTGCAGAGAGAGGTCTGCTGTGCCGCTTCAGCTTTGGTTTTCGCCCATTTTAGTCAAGGTTTCGTGTGCCTTGTTTTTGCAGCAGAAGAAGAGAAAATCACAAAACTGTGGGTGTCGTTAATGTAGCCATGGTCACTGTTTGAGGAGCTGGTGAAAAATCCACTTGACATGTCAACTCATAAGTGCCCATCTTTTAACTGACAGGCCGCCTCCCTAAGTGGGCACTGTTGATGTTATTGATTATTCACAGCACCTCTCTAAACCTCCAAAGTGAAACCCACAGAGAGGCTTGTTGCTCAGAGCAAGAGCTGCAACCAAAACAAATCTGCATTTACAGCACAGCCTCTGGAAATGTTATCAGGTTCTTCTGTGACCCCGACTGAATCATTGTCGAGGGTTTCTGACATCTGAATCCAGAGATTGTACAAAAAGCTTCAAGCGCTGATTTAACATGACTGTGGAGTTCCCCTGAGTCTCCTTCAGAAATTCACTGCTGTTAAAAGAGTTCAGGCTTAAGTGTCTAAAAGAATATAGAGGTAGTGTATTTTTTCTGTAACTGCTTCCTTTTAAAGGCTGTATCATACAGTATGACACACTGATGCAGACAAAATTTGGCACCATGCTTGGGTGTGTACAAATATATAGTAAGGTTTTCTAGTTACCATCTGGAGACATTTTGACAGGTGTGACAGTGCCATTCTAGCTCAGTTCTCCCTCTCTATGTGCTAATAAACATAAAGAATACTTAAAGCTACATTAATAGACTTAAGATCACTAGGAAGCTGAAAAGCATCAAAACAGACAGATGCCACCAGCTTGTCAGTTAGTGGAGGTTATTTGTAGATATAAAACAATAGTGATAAAACAATGTTAGCTTTCATTTTGTGTTGTGTTTCTGGCCACCAAATAATAATAATAATAATAATAATAACAATAAAACACACACAAATCAGTTTTAATGAGCTTTTCCATTAATGTCTCTCATCTTTGTACCAGACATCAAGTATATCACACAAACTGCCTTCTTCCACCAACAAAACCTCGCCAAAATAGTCCCATTTTGTCTAACTCGAATAATGAAATCCACATACATGCTTTCATGACATCCAGAATAACTACTGTAACACATTTTTATCTGGTCTACCCATAAGAGCAACAAAAAGTCTTGTCTGATCATACAACACATCCTAAATTCTTTGCATTGGCTTCCAATACTCACGAGGGCTCATTTCAAAATCCTCCATCTGACTAACAAGGCTTTAAATGGATCGACTCCTTCATGCATCTCCAGTCTTATTACTCCGAATACTCCATCAAGTCCTTTATGTCCTCTTGATGCTGGTTATTTAACTGCTCCTCGACTTAACAGAAAATCTTTTGGGGGTAAAGCCTTTGCTTCCCTTCTTTGGAATAAAATTCTACTGCATATTCGGGACTCGAGTTCTGTTGAGATTTTCAAATTCAGGCTGAAAACACATCATTCTCTGTATGATATGGCCTCTCCTACTGTCACTATATGGACTCTAGTTTTAAATTCCTAACTCAGCCCTGTTCATTATCATATTAACATTATCACGTGTATATTTGGAACTGCTTCTGTATGTGTGAGGATTTTTTGACATGTGACTTCTCATGTCTAATGCAATTTGTGTGCAGAAGCTGAACTTGACTGAAAAGCTGCAGAGCTTGGTGTCAATTGTCTGTGATTTCAGCTGTATGGATGACCTCTTTTACATGATTTGACTGCATATTAATGCGTAAAACACTGATTAATGCAGGTTTAAATCCCTATGATGTGATGAAGTCAGGTAGGGCATTGCTTTGTGGATGCAAAGTTGCTGACAGTCGTGTTGTGCCACCTCAAAGGCAATAAATCAGAATGCCCTTTAAAGCCTAAAGCAGGATGTTCGCCAAAGTATTGTAACAATAAAGCAGATCCACAACTCACCTCTGAGAGGTGAAACAAAGCTCTCCACAGCCAATCAGCCTTCTCCCTGGAAGGGTCATTGGAGTCCCTTTGGTGTTAGAATAATGGTCAGGGAGAGATTTTTGTGCCTGAGATAACAGATGCTGAGGATTGTGGAAAAGGGAATAAATATAGTGTGGGTGTATAGATTGTTAGGTCAAACTGAGGTCTGTCCCTTCTTTCTTTCTCCTTTTATCTCGGTGCTCATGTCTCTAGTTAAATTTAATGTGAATGCCTCCAGTAAATACCTATGACCTCACATTACTAGAGTGTGCATGGAGCATTGAGTGTGTGCGTAACACTGTGTGTACTTGTGTGTGTTTACCGTGTCTGGGGCAGTCTATTTGGATCACCAGAGAGGGACCTAACAGTCTGTGGTTTTATGGGTCTAATTCCAGCGGGCTGGTGTGAGGCAGTCAGCTCTTTTAAAGCAACCTATATCTGAAGCTGGTTCCTCTTCTGGCTGAATCACCACTAATCTATCAGACACTATCTGCAGACCACAACGTTTCACATGAACACACAGTCAGAAAGGGGAGGGTTGAAGGTGACAGTGACAGAAAGAAATGGGACACAGCATAGGGCTATGCAGCAAGGCCAAGTGTGTCTTCCTCTCCTCTCGTTTTCTTTCAGTTTAGACTGAAAATAGAGTTTGAGGCAGTGGTGATCTATGAGAGAGTTGGATGGAGACTGTGATCAGAGAGGATTAGCTGCTAAGACGAGGAGGTCAAACAGCATCGTAGTTCAAATGGCACGCTAGGTATTTTCGATACCAGTACCAGTCACAATACCTCGACTTCAATACCAACACTTTTCCAATACCAATTTTAGAAAACTCAATTTGACAAAAAGAAAATGACATTTCACATTACAGTACAATTACTCACTTCAAAGGAGGAAGCTGTTCAAAGACCTTGGAGCAGCTGGAGAAACTTTTTTCTCTGCGCACTTTACTGAACCTGGACAACTCGATGATGATGGAATACCTGCAAAGTACTGGACTACATTAAAAAAATTAACGACTGTCAAAAGAAACATTAATAACAAACAGTAGGGGGCAGCAATATGCCATTGTAGTGTGTTGTCTGGCTAATCCAACGGTGCGCTTGCAGTACTGAAAAATAGTGTCAGAAACCTCTTATAATCTGACAGTCATCCACTGTGTCAACTTATGGTGTATTTCTCTCCTTTTACCTACCGGTCTCTAAGAAGCACCATGTTTGCTGTCAGAAATATGCTTCACTTAAGTGCCAGGTTATCCCAGAGATGCAGGTTAACAGCACTGGCTAGCTAAGAAGCAGCACAAAGTTCACTTATTTATCTGTGCAGATAAGCAACTGGCAGTAAAGAAAACAGTGAGGTAACGTAGTGTTTTTTCCTGCATGCCTTTAAGACAGCCAATCACCAGCATTATTGAGTTGGGTTGGGTGGTATGACGACATGTGACAATAGAAATGTGTACAATGGTAGAGATTTGGCAATACCGTTTCCACTGCAGAAGCTATCCCTTAAGCCCTAATTAGATCTTGGTACAAGCATGCTGCATACTTATTGGTTCACTTATGCTGATGACATTTACTCCTTATGTATCAACACTTGGTACCGAAAGACACATTTTTTGATACTTGATAGAATGAAACAATTCAGTCAGTACCAAAGTACCAAAGTCCGGTGCCCAGCCCTGTAGCTTACTACAACTACTACTATACTATTATACTAAAATTTTGTCTACAGAGGAGACATTTCAGCTGCATCTTTCAGGCAACTCGATGCATGTTCGAGGGAATGGATATGCTTCTATTCTTACCTATACAACTGACTACAGAGGCCATGCGATTGCTTTCACTTGTCACTTGTGCTTTACACACAACCCAAAGCCTAATTTCACACTTCAAGATCATTTTCTTACACTTTCCACATGCATGTACAGCGACTGTGTAATTGGCTCTGAGAGCACCAAAGCACCGGTAACCTTCAGGTGGAAGTGTGTTTGAACACATCCTGTGTTGACATGGACAAGAAACAATAAGCTGTGGTTACCGCTATGTTAAGAAGCTGCTTTTAATGTGCACCCAGTGAAAATAAGGCGGAAATTTCATCCAAGTTTCGGCCAGACTGTAGAGAATAATGGAAAGATCACCAAAGGGGGCAACATATTGCAATGACTAGAATTTTACTCTGTAGTCAAAGCATGAAGAGGTGGCACCCACACCTGTTGTGTGTGTGTGTGTGTGTGTGTGTGTGTGTGTGTATATATATATAAAAAATAAGCTATTGTTGCTGTAATATCAAGTTGTGTGTATTTGTTGTTGTTTATTTTCTATTATTTGTCATTATTTTGTTTCATAATTATGGCTGGGTGTTGCCATTTTTGGTAAGCTGCTGTGTTGATGCCAATTTTTGTCAAATAACATGTTTTAGAATAAAAATAAACCTTACAGTAATCATGTAGGACCGTAACCTTTAAATGTCCTCCACTGTGCATGTGTATGCATGTGTGCCTCCCCCTACTTTCTCAGGCACTTATTGATTATATCAAGGTTCCAATCAAGGCTGACAGTCAGTACAGACTAAGTAATTGATCATTATATGGATCCCTCGGTATGTAGCTGTGTGTGGGTGTGTGTGTGTGTGTGTGTGCGCACGCGCTTGTGGTTTCTTGAGTTGCATTTGTTCCTCAGCGACATCTGTCCTTCTTTTGTAGCTTCATGTTATTATCTTCATATTAGGCCACAAAGACCTCCACACACACACACACACACACACACACACACACACACACACACACACACACACACACACACACAGTGAGACCTTGTTTCATGGGGAAATGTATATTAGCTTCTGTTTGTGCTTGAATTGATTTTCTGTTGTCCAATTTGCAGACCTAACAGAAGCCTAATCTTTCTCTGTCCCTCTTTGTATTAATGACCATGCTTTGTTCCTCAGCAAGGGTGACAATTATGTGAACGTGTGTGCGTGTGTGTTTGTGTGTTGAGTTAGACGAGCAAATAGAGTGAGAAAGGACAACGCGTACGCTTTTCTCTACCTTTAATGTTCTCTTGTTTGTCTCTGTAGTGCAGAAAATATGTAGTTACACAATCAAAAACTGTTTCTGATATCTTACGGTCGGCAGAGTTAACGTTTGATCAGATGCTGACAAGGATCAGGAAAAGGTCATTTCAAATGATGAGATGTAAACGTGTGCTTTAGGATAGTTCAAGCTGCAGTGTAATCATTGAGAGAGGCTTGCTGGAGAGGGGAGACTTGATATTAAAAGACAAAATGAATCACTTATGTGAATGCACTGTATCACCTTCAAAAGCATCTGTGCATAATAAATATGCATACATCATATATTACAGAATGCAGTTACTCCCAATGGGAGGTAAATGACTGGTTTGGATTCTCTGTGAATTCAGATTTTACAGGGCTGTAAATGTAGTCACTGTCTTTTTCCACAGTGAAGTAAAAAAAAAACAAACAGACACTATATATATATATATATATGTGTGTGTGTGTGTGTGTGTGTGTGTGTGTGTGTGTGAAAATTTCTGTTACTGTGAATAGCTACGCGAGCCAAAGACGACATGATTCCCAAAAGGCATAACAATTAATATTAGAAACAACATTATTTTTTGTTTCCATCTTTTACAGGAAAAGGGCCCAAAGCAATGGCTCTGGCACCCTGCACGGTCAGCACTTAGTAACACCCCCTTCGGCAAGTATCACAGCTTGTAAATGATTTTTGTAGCCAGTTCAGTTCTTGCTTGAGGGATTTTCGCGCATTCTTCCTCGTCAAAGGCTTCTAGTTCTGAGGGCCATCTTGCATGCACTGCATTTTTGAGGTCTATCTACAGATTTTTGTGAGGGCCATAGCAAAACCTTCAGCTTGTGCTTCTTGAAGTAGTCCATTGTGGATTTTGAGGTGTGTTCAGGATCCAGAGCTTCCAGAGTAGGTTGTTTGCAGATGACATCCGATCACTCTTTTGTTGTTGCACAAACAGTAGATGGAGGGCAGGAAGTGATCTTCTGCATAGGACGCACTCTAACACACGCTCAGAATGCAAGAAAATGAAAAATGCAAGAAATTGAGCAAAAAATGCCGGAAAAAATGGCTCGTTAACTGTCTGTAGTCGCGAGGATCCGAGTCAGATAATGGTGGAAATGGCGTAATCTTAGCTACTGCTTTAAATCTATGGTGACAGATTTAAAGTAATAGCGACAAACAACACTTGTTAAAATGGCTTTAACAGTTTCACATAAGGCAGGTGAATGTAAACAGTGTACCCTGTCTTGTTTTACAGCAGATAGACAGACAAAACGATGAAAAAAAAGTAAGGTGTCAAGAGAAAGCGGCGATCTGTCTATCTATCTATGCTCAATATGTGGGGTTACAAAATATGAGTTTAAAGTGACTTGCTTCTTTTGATAATTCTGTGTGTAAAATCGCTAAAAAAAAAAAAAAAAAATCATCATCATTCAATTATTATTGCAGCCCAGCAATCAATCAAACTGACAAACTGTGGCCTTGTCAAGGCCCTCCTCTTTCTCAAATCAAGTTCAGTATGGATATTTTCTCCTCTGCTCTCTTAAACTGAATGATGGTGCATTCATTTATCTCTCCATTCTGAAACTTTCATTAGTGCCACAGAGCCAATCAATGCAAATGTATGGATTCAATTAGGATCTCACGTATTACTACCCATCCTCATCCCCATACCAATACCACAAACTGATTAAGCATTTACATTTGAGTAAGTCCCTCCATATCAACTCTGCTGTCCATTCCACATTTAGATGACCATGAAAAACACATCAGGCACTGAAGCTAAGCCATGTTATTGAGCTAAAGGGGAACATGAGGGACACATGGGTGTGTAGTAAAAAAGCGATTCAGTAGTGGGAGGACAGATGTGTGGTATATTTTTGCCATAGCAGGTTTCCACTACCCCTAGCTTCTAAGTTATTAATAGCTGTAGATACGCACACGCTAACACACCCACAAAGCTGCAGTGCAGAAACAGGTGGGCCATTAACGGCTCATAATGTGGGCTCTGTGCAACCATATCCTGCTCAGTGCTGATGGGATGGAAACAGAAAAGTCTGTCAGCTCGAAAGAAGTGAGACAAGAACTGAAAATGAAAAGCCGAGACCAACAACCAAGTGGAGACAAATAGCTTCTCTGTGCACATCCACGGCTATGGGAACAGAATAACTACAGGACAGCGAAGGTTTTCATTCATTTGATTCAGAACGCCTGTGCTCGCAGTCACTCGGCAGCTCTTAAACCTGCTGCTACTTTTATTTTTTTGGTTTCCTTTATTCATTACCTGCTTTTTTTCTGTAATTCTACTACTTGTCTGTCACATTTTTGTCCATTATATTTTGTTCATCTTGGTATACATGTACTCCAAGTATCAAAATTATTATCATTAAAAAAATTACAGCTGTCTCGTGTCTAGCAAAATATCTTTTATTCTGTAAAAATCTGTTTGCACTTAAAGCTGCATCTGACACCGTCTTTTGCTCTGTCTTGATCATAGTTTTATCACCTTTCTCCTCCCCTTGTTGCTCCTTCTAGTATAAACAGAATCTTCTCCTTCTCATCACAATCACTTTCAGCACAGATTTGACTCTGACGATATAATTTCCTTTGAGGGGAGCTGCCACCCATAAATGTCAAATCTGTTTTTTGTTTGGAGTGGCTGTAGATGCACGTAGGGTATGATACCTTTGCACATATCAATTTTCGGCGTGGCTAAATAGAGCTTCCTGATAACTGCAGAAAAGTAAACCACAAAAGCAGTCAATCCCAGCAATGGAAAAAAATAAAAAAGAATTTCATCTAGTGCCAGAAAATCCTGACATTTGACCTTGGTAGAATCTATCAAATCAGCAGATACAATAGAGTGATACAAAAAATGACTAAAGAATGGTCGTCCAAGACGTCTCCCTCAGCATGAAGACTGGAAACAGGGAAAAGGCTGCCCACCATCCAAAGTGACTTCCCACAGCTTCATCAATATTCTACATGTTTGCTAGCAAATAGCCACCAGTGCATCAGGGAATGACACGCGGTTTAGTTTCAGAATGAATGATGTGCTTCTGTGTGGCCACTGGCTCAGCCAGCTATGCTAACTGCTTCGAAGACAAATATATCTCATTTCCTATTTCTTTATGTGTTGAATACACAGGATAGAACATAGAGAAACACCTTTGGAGTTGTTAGGAGGCAGTGCTGACAGGGATTAGCTAAAAGTTTTGCCAAGCTGAGACAAACGAGCATAGAGATAAAATTATTATCTAACTACAGTATGCACTCCTGCCTACAACAGCAAACAAATGTGTTTGCCAAAAGGTCATTGGTACTGTAGTTATTTCAATATTTTTTGGGTTGATGAGTGTTTCCAGCACAGCTCTTTTCTGCAACTTTTAGACAATCATTTCCAGCTACAGTGCCTTCATGTGCTGACTGGACACAACGCCTCCAGCTTTCCAACTCTAGTTGTCCAACTTTCAGAGCCCAGATTGCAGCTTTTCCAGATGCAACGTGATTAACTAACAAAGAGGGTTTACAAGATTACTGAAGGAGAACTTTCCACTTTCACACAGTTGTCACATGTCCTTTACTTTTGTTTCTGCCTATTTCAGCGTCTCCTCTGTGTTCATACTTACTGTACTCTGCTACATCTTTCTCATTTCCCCCTCTTTCCTTGTTTTTGCTGCCTCAACTTTTACACAATACTATTTTCATGTAATATCACACTTTTTTGTTTCAAGCAGGCTGGCAGAGATGCTGATCTTTCCATCCTTTCATGCTGCTCAAAAAGACTTTGAAAAACGGGTACAACTTGAGAATAGAGGAAGCGAGTTAAAGAGAGAGAGATGGATACTGCAGCAGGAGAAAAGGCAATAAAGGCAGTGCTTGTTTTGGCAAGTGTGAAAAGAGTGAGTTATTTTGACTGACACTGTGCAGTTTGTAGCTGACTCAAGGTTTTTCCCCTAATTATTTTGAATGAGGAATGAGAGAGCGTGAAGTTTGAGAAGAGATACGCGCAGAGAGAACAAGACGGTGAGAGGAAAGGGCAGAGAGAGGCAGGAGGATGTAGTGATTGTTTGGCTCAGAGTCACAGTGGTGCCTGGATCAGCTGAAGGACAGTTTCAGATGTATGATTTTAAAGGAATCAGAGGAGAAAGCCAGAGGTGCCAAAAACAAGCAGCTGTGTCTAAGAAAATATTGACAGTTAGGAAAGATTTAAATTAATTTTTCAATTTTTTGGAATTTGAATTTCTCACACAGTGGATTGCTTTTAACTGATTTGACACAAAATGTATTCAATGACCACATCTTTCACATTTCATGAACTATTTTCTCACCCAACCACCAAAACTCCATTTTGCACATGTGCATACTATTCTAAAACTTGTGAAACGTACAACCAAGCCTAACACATCACAAAATTACTGTCAATAAGGCTGTGATTTACTACACTGTGTTACTTCTACATCAGAAAAAAAAAGCATAAACTCTACTGAGACCTACAAGACAGAGTGACCTCTATGAAAGACTGCTGAATCCAGAACGTTTTGGGATGGTATGAGATTTATCACAGCCCATCCCTGGATGGTGTCACCTTTCTTTACACCTCACTCCACATCCCTCAACCCCACAGAGGAATTATTTTCCTCATGGAGGTGGAAGGTTTATGACCACGAGCCACACGATCAGATGTCCCTCTTGAACACAATGAGTGCTAGATGGCTGGATGCATCTGAAGAAGGCTGACATGGACGGATCAGGCATGCAGAAAGATCCTGTCCTCTGTGTGTTGTAAGAGAGGACATAAGATCTGGTGAGGATGAGGATTTGTATTGCATTACTGGAATTACTTTGGTTTCATTTTGTGCACATATATAAATGGCAAAAGCATAATTCCGCCTGATTACTATTTATGATTTACACTGTACGAAAGCACAATTCATGCAATTTTTGCTGTCATGTAGTATTGGTTTATGGTACATAAGCAGATAAATACATAAATAAATAAATGATACTTCCAAGACAATAGTGATGCATATTGTAATGCTACCTGTTGTCAGTGTTTTTTAGTACATTACATAATGAATATTACCATTGGCAGACAAATGTTGCCAGTGTTGTGGTTTAAGAGCTGATCCAGAGATGTGTATGCAGTTTTTTCGTTGTATTAGTGCAGATTAACTGCTGAGCTTCATGTGAGTAAAGACAACTGTCTGAAAAGTGAACTGAGTATAGAGGAATGTGTGTTAAAAAACTGTAATACAAGAGGATAGGCGAGTGTCTAGTAGTTATCACACCACCTCACATTAAAGAAGGATTCAAAGCTGAGCCCTGGACCTGCTGTGAGCTCTGGTGTGCAGTTTGCATGTTTTCATACCTGTCACAACACAAAAAGACAGGCAGCTACAGTGAAGTGGATATTTTTAAATTGTCCATGGGTGTGAACATTAATATGTCTGTCTGTGTTAGCCATGTAACATGAACTGTCATAAATGCAGGCTGAGATCCCTTGATCAGATAATCACAAAGAGGAACATAAGGGTCCCAGAACATGGTAATAAATGTAAATATCCCTTTAGATTAGACAATGGGATTGGGTTCAGGGTTAAAGGTACAGGTTAAAGTTAACGACTAATTGTGTAGTATGTGCAGTAATTGTACTTTGGCTCCTGCTCTATGATCCCACATTAACATTTATTTCTGTGTTATTGGATACTTCCTTTCCACCCTTCCATCTTTCACATCTTATGCATCTCAGACAGACTGGATATTACTGACTGAAGTGAAACACGAGGAGAAGAGCCCATGTGTCCAGTTAAGAAAGACAAAAATCCTCCCAAAGGCAGTTTAACTAATCTTAAGACTATATAGGTCTTTATATCCTTTAACTGCAGAAGTAATGTGTACTGTATGATGAAAAATATCCAGGTATTAATCCTGAGAGTGCGCCTCCTGCTGAAAGCAAAAACCTTATTGGATCATTACTTAAAGTAGAAGCTAACTGAAGGATAATTAATTGTCCTGTAAGAAGTCCCAACCCTGTCCTCTGCTTTGTGTATGAAAGTATGAGCATGCACACAAACAAATTATCTGCATCAATATTAAAATTGGCAAAGTCATGCTTGAAGTGCTAACTGATGATGTCACAGTCAGGGTCCCATGTTGAGGCTAAACAGCATTAAAGATTAACTGCCTGCTTTATTCATTTTATTCATGGGCCTGGAGACTTGCCCATCTCCACACATGGCTTTGCCTGGTTTTAATATTAATGCAAATATTTGTTGTGCAGCATCACACATTCAACACACACACACACACACACACACACACACACACACAGTTCTCTGACTTGAGCAAATAGAGAAAATTCTATCACACAGTTACTCTGAGAAGAGCTATTCAAACTTAAATGATTCCTACTTTGCTGCCAGTGGGAATCCTTCCTATTCCGTCCGACTGTGTCGCTGATTAACACAGAATCCCTTAGCACTGGCTAGCATTGCTACTGTTCCATCATTTAAGGAATAAATCCAATATATACAGCAATCACATTGATAATTTTGATTCTGGTAGATGAGGACCTTATTAAAATCCATCTGCTGTGGAAATAAAATAATTACTAAATGTGTTTAAATTTATGATTCATGTAAAAAGATGAAATTCTGCTCACTCCTATGTATTTTCTGTATGTAGATACCTTGACAAAAAATATTTTCAGTATGACCACTGATCATCCTCTGTAGATAAATTTTACCAGTTGTTTTAATTAGTAATTTTTTGGACTTTCATTCTCAGACCGGGCCTATCCAGAGCTGCCATGTATGCCAGTTACACCTCCCATCTCTCTCAGCTTGAGCCGCTATACTAAAGATGTCTTGAGCTGATCCAGTCTTTGCCATACTATGTGATAGCCATTATTATTGTTTGCATGACACTTTCATGTCATACTTGCATGTTGTCACACAAAGCTTTGTGCATGACATTGACATTTGAATTCTCTGAGATTTCTTAGTATGACAGCACATTCAATTTTTCTACTTTCCAGAACCCATGATGCTGCAAGCAGCACGGGATACATTTTTTGGCATCTGAAAACAATCGAAAGGAGGATTTGTCAAGGATCCAAGCCACCGATTAGGTTTATTGACTTCTCTCCAGAAGGCCCAAATTTCCAAAGAACTGTTAAAATTGAAAGGCAGTTTGATGGGGATGCTTGCCAAGAGGACATGTCTTTGCTCAACCATGGCACAGACAATTCCCTGATCTCATCCAGAAGATGAGAGGGACTTTTCAGCACCGTCAGAAGCTTGTTAATGACCCAGCCAGCAGTGTTGATATCCTCTCCACCTTCCCAAGATTTCTGGATCCAATAGAAGCGTTAAGATAGAAATGAGGTGTGTATAACTGTGAAGTAATTCTAGTAGCAGTAGTTTAATATCTTCTTTCTTTAAGGTGGTTCAAGACTTCAGTCTCCTATTTGATGAAGACATCCTCCAGGTTACTTTAGAAATAGGATGTGTTCTTCAAGTCTCCCAATAGGAAGACTGAAGTCTCTAAAAATTATTGTATGGGGTGCAATGTTCATCCAATTGCTCAAACTTTGTTGTTGTATGTTCCTTTAGTGAGCCAGTTGCAACTTCATTGCAGGCAAATGCATTAGAAGACCAATTTAATTCACAAAAAATCCCCAAAATCAATGTAGCTTTTAAAGTGTTTCTTCTACAAGCAATTCATGACTTACTAAAGATCCAATCAAAGAAATTAGTGCATTCATCGTAGCTAAATTACAGGGGAATGGGATTTTCAGGAGTTTGGTATCTCAATTGGAGGAGATTTGATGGAAGCTTCACTTACAAGCAAAGCATACCGTTATTTACAGCATACAAATGTGGAATTCAAAAAATTGGTTGTCATTATTTTGTTGTGGGAAACTTACCCCAGAAATTAATTTGTCTTGGTTGAACATTCATTTGGTATCACTTTTGAATTACTGTTTTGATGTTATGCTTATAAATGATACCGGAAAGCCAAGGGCTGATGCCTTTGATTGAGAAGAGGGATTGTTAAACGGTATACAGTGAGAGTGTTCCTCCCCTTTTATATCATAGTAATAGCCCTCCACCAAAGGCTTCCATTCACCAAGTACCAGAGCTCCCCCTCCTTCCAAATCTCAATTTCAGCCCATATTAATGACCTTACACAAGTTTAAATTGTAACGGGCTGGCACTAGTCTGAATGCTGTTAGCTTTTAACAGAATTCAATTCAACTCAACCACTAACGACTCGGTAGCATCACATTTCATGTAGTCGTTCCCATAAAGGTTAAATGAGTCCAGACCTCAGAGTCACTGCAAAGAAAATGAGAGGAAAGCAGGAGACAAAGAAAGAGACAGAGGAAGACAAGGAATTAAGGAGAAGGAGATGTAAACCAGTAGCAGGGAGAGAGACAAAAATGAAATGGGAAAAGAAGACAGGAGGAAATGGAGGAAGGCTCCTTAGGGAGTAACTAATAGTTTCATCACCCATGTCAAACTAATGGATTTGTTACCGCAGACCTTAGGTCAACTGTTCAGTTTTTGGAAACTAAAAACTAAGCCAGATGTCCAACTGTCCACATAGACCAAATTCTAAAAATGTGTGTGTACAAAAAAGCTTGTGTTTTATGATGACCCTGATGAAGGAAACAATCTGAAAGGTGTTGAAATGCAGACTTGGCATTGCTGACATTGGACAAAATCAACATACACATTATCCAACAATCGTCATTGTATATCTGTATGTGACAAACATACAGAATAAGCATATAACTTTGTTGGACCTGACTATTTTACAAAAAAAAAAAAAAAAAAAAAAAAAGATTAAAGCCATGATGGAGATGGGTTTGCCAACTACATTATTAGAGGGCCTTCTCTCTCTATGGGCCCCCCACCCCACGGGACAACCATACCACCATGCAACCATACCACCATGCAACCATACCACCTGCGCTGTCTATTTATGCCCCTGACTCTGCTTCTACTGTACACAACAGCAGAAATACAAATACAGTATATACAGAGTTTGTGTCAGATTGTTTCAAGGAGCTGTTTCAGTTTGCAAGAGTTCATAACACCGAGAAAAGTATGGATAAGGAACACCCATATTTGGTCTTTTCAAGTAAGTGGGTATATATATATCAGGGGCTATAAAATACACTGGCTATGGTTAGACCTGCACGGGCCAATTGGAATGAGAAACTTTGATATGAAGTCCCCCATGGGGTTTAAGTGTGCTCATCATTAGAATCAAACAGTGGGAAGTAATTTTTCACAGGCCAGTATTTCTCCCCCTCCTCCCCTTATGTGTCTTTGACTACATTACTATTCTCTCTCTCTCTCTCTCTCATCAGTACTGAAGGAAGTAGATATCCTGTTTACATCACGGCCATTCTAAACAATGCTTGTGATTCCACCAGACGAGCTGCAACACATTTCAGAAGCATCCCAGAAGCTCTGCTCCACTGTAAATACACAGCTAAGTCTATTCTTGACGGAAGCCACGTTGAGCTGCACAGAGCAGAACAAGCCAGGCAGGAAGTCAGACACAGAAACCCCTGTGCAGTCTTCTGATTGTATATCACATCCAAACTGACAAAAAGGAAGAAGCTGCTTAACTACGTTGCCTACTTATCCATGGCCGAAGCACAGAAATCAAGGAAAAATGACCAAATCAACAAAAACTGAGCAAGTCAACAAAATCAGACAGGCAAAACGCTCCATTTCTGAAACCCTCCTGGGGGAGTATGAAGCCGTGCAGAGGACAGAATAATGTGCTGCAGCTGGGACATGACACAGCACTGTCGAGTGGAATCAAACCGTTACTTAATAGAGCTGCTTCAGAAAATCTAGACATCCCTGCTGTGACTCTGACTTTTGTCTTTTATGTTTGTAGAATCCTGCTTGTTCTAATCACAATAAATCTTGAAAATTTACCCCATATTCATATGCAGACAGAAAGAGTCATTCAGGTTGACAAACAAGTTAGAAACACACAAACAGGGGAGCTAAACCACAGGAAGAATCTGAAAGTAGTGGAATCAGCCAGGACACAAATGTCAAACATAGCTCTGCTTTAATCTGCTTCTTTCTCATTTTACTGTCCTTTCTCTTATTCACTCTGACACAGACTCTGTTGGTCACACTATTTCTCTTTGAGAAATATCGCTCTCAGGAAATATCTGCTTCTAGACTAGTTAAGATCCTTTGATTTTCCTCCAATCCTTGTTTCCCTATTCTCCTTGTTTCTGAATTATGTCCATCTTTCTGTTCCACATTTATATTCCCTCTTGCCATGTTTTTCTTCTGAGAGAGAGAGAGAGAGAGAGGGACAAAGCAAAACAAGGGCTTTACTTCTCATCAGTATCTTGACATTCTTCTGGTTTGTTCGTTCTAAAGACTGTTTAAGTTGGCACTCTGCAGCAAATTCATGCAGAAAAGGGTGATAGATCGGAGATTAGTAATAGCAATAGGAATAACAGGATGCAAGATGCACAAAAAAGACAGCAGACAATACCAGCGAAATGTCGTGTCAATTTTAGGAAAACTTTTCAATGTGGGACAAATACAAACAGCATGTATGCACAAAATTAACACATCATGTGTCCCACACATAAGGAAGGTTTGTTTACCCAAAGTGCTAAGGAGCAGGAGAAACACTGGACACCTCTGAGGCATTTCAGTTTCCCTGACTATGCACCATTCTTCAGCCATCAAACAGATGACAGTTCAAAGTTTCCATTTGTTTTTGCACTTTTGCTCATATATTTGAATTGGGAAGATGACACTGTTAAATCTCAACTTCAACACAAACTACAGCCTCCAATTTGATGATAAAAATGTATGAACACCTCCCTGAACACTGAAAATAGACAGATCAGCTGTCTGTCTTGATTCAAATCTTCAATATTTCAGAAGGCCCTATATTAAACACTCACTTTCAGGTCCAGTTGGAAAACTTAAGTACATAGAGTCAGCGTGGCCAGGCGGCATCTTTGCATATTTTACTTTCTTAATGTTAAGATTTAAATCAGTTTGGATTTAAAGAAAGGATTTCTGCTAAATTTCAAGATCGCACCGAGCAAGACACCACAGCTTTGTTGATGAAAGAAGAGCAACTACAGAGGTCAAAATATATATCTAAGCTCACTTTGAGCAGTGAGAGAGAGGGCAGCTCTCACATACTATTATGTTCTGAAATGGAATGTTCTGAGATAAAACATTCATGAAACAATAGTGAATGAACCAAAGTATGTTGTGCAGAACATTGAGGGGTGTGTTATTCTCAGAAGCCCCACATTAGAGGAGGTTAGAGTCAGTATAAATGTGTGTGATTTTTGTCTCTGGTTCAGTTGCTCCAGGTAGCAGCTCAGCTTACTGTGTACCATCTGAAAAATATGTGATAAACCTACCACTTCAGACTTTGTTGAGTACTGGTAATTATTAATGTTTCTGAGTTAGGTGAAAGAGGATGTGAACTCATCTGGCCCATCTCCCACACTACGCTAATGCAGCTGGCACTATACTGATAAAAATCTGTTCTTAAGTGTATGCCAGAAAGATGGGATGAAAAAAGGGAAGCACTGAGCTGAGTTACACTTCTTCAACTTCTGTGTCCTTCACAAATTACACAATCATATATGGAGCCTATTAGGGTTGGGCAATTTTTTTGAATTGCATTTCTTTGCACATGGACGGCAATCAATACATCAAAAAAAAAAAAAAAACAGAAAAAAATCTGGTATCTGTGGCTGTCACAGGCATAGCTACCAGATCCAATCATTTCATATATACTGAATGAAATGACTGGATGTCTTACCTGCCTGTCGACCTACATAAGTGCCTACCCATGTGCCCGTGCACTCATTGCTCATGCCCTGAGTCTTCCACAAGGCTACACAGATACTACTGCTAAAGCTATGGCAAGCTAGTTGTACATGAATTACAGAGAAAGTGCAGACAACATTTCCAGTTCCAACTTTACCTACAACAGCTTGCACTGCTAAACAAAGCAAGAAACGAAAGAAAAGCAGGAGGTACAGGGAAGAGAGGGGGTGATATTTTTCAACACTGAGCTTACTCTTGCTAGTTTCTCCGACGTACAAACCCCAGCGTTAATACCTCTGGTACCATTAGGCCACTAGTGTCTTAGGTTAGTTAATATTGGATTTACAAGATTTTTTCCATCAATGCATTGAAGTACCCAGACTTGACATGTTCCAGACAGTGTTTTTCACTAGTGTATAATGTCCAGCTGGCAGCACATAAATCACTTCACTGTGCTTCCCATTCAACTGAGAATTCACTTTAAAATCCTTTTAAAGGTACAACATGGCTCATCTCCTCAGTGTATTTCTGACCTGCTCACTGACTATACTCAGACCTTTCAAGCCTTCAGACAGTGGCTTTTTGGTTTACCCAGAATAAGATATGGAGCTGGTACAGTTGCTTTTAGTTACTGTGACTCTGCCCTCTGGAATGTTTTGCCTGATGAGCTGCTTAATAAAAGATTGTGGAAAGAGTGCAGAGCTACAGGTGATACTGTTGTGGGACTGTCTCAGTTCAAGGACACTTAGAATAGCACTTAGGTCGATGAACTCACTGATGCTGTTGTTCAAGAGCTGTTGGTTATGTATGCAAGACATGTTGTTTGTACATAATCTTTTACGTTCCATCCGATTCGCATGTTGAAAAACAGTAGATGTCTATGGTTGCCTTGTGAGATACACTGATACAAATGAAAGAGGAGAAGAGGAGGAGACATATTTGATTACTGTTCAGACTGAGTGGTAAAACTCTGTGAATCAGGTTTATTTCTGTGTTAAACTCTTTGTGTTTTATATTCTCCAAATATCTTAGGTAAATGTTTTCTGTTGCAGACATTAACAGGTGATACAGTCTGTACTTCAGTGCAGCATCTTGCTGGATATGGTGCACAGAGTAAGACCCCTGAGTGGAGTGAGATCTAGATTGGATTTTTCCTGTTGCTTTGATGTTTCCTGTTGTTCTCAACAAGATGAAAACATTGTTTCCCTGTAGATATTTAAGTTCAGTTCCACCTTCTGCTCATACTTGAGCTTAACCGTACAGATTTATACATATTCATGCAGTGAATGGATTGCACTCTTCCTGATACACTAACAATGAGTAAGCTCTGCTTACTTTTAATAATTAAATTTCTCCCTGCCCCAGTGTGTGTGTGCTTGAGTTTATATATTACACACATTGTGGGGACATAAATCTGTTTACATGGTCACGTTGAGGCGACTCACCTCTCTTTTGTTGACAAAATGCAAGTAACCGTGTCTTAAACTGACTTAGACCTGTGTTTGAAACACTATAGTAAATGGGCTATACTAATCTTTCCTCAGAACCAGGCAGGAAGTAGAATAGCTAAAACACTGGACTCGTGAAAATGCCTTCTGTGAGGAAGAATTTTCAGTTCATGAATGGATGTGTCTTACCAAAATACCGCTTGGGAGTCATATGTGACTTGTTGCCTTTTGTGTTTTCTAATGCAGTTCTTTGTTTCTTTTACAATTGAAATATTAATGGTTTCATTCACATTTACAATTTGACCAAAATTAAGTTTACTCTTGAATGTCATTAGGACCATAGCACAGTTTTCCCTCACAATAACAGCCACCATATTAAACTTGTTCTGTCATGATCTGGTTTGTTTGGCTTTGTTATTTCCTGTTTTGTGTTGAAAGTTTACCTCATGTGTCATCTTTTGATTTACTTCCTGTTTTTTCACACCCTTGTGATTGCTTGATTTGTGTCACCTGCCCCTCATTTGTTTTCACCTGTGCCTCATTTATCTTCTTCCCAGCGTCTTTAAGTCTGTGTGTTTCCCTTAATTTTTGCCAGTTCATCTTCATACCTCTTGTGTCAAGCGTTTTCCCTTCTGAGTATTTTGGAGGTAGTCTGAGATTTTGGAGTGTGCTTTGTTTCCCTAGACCATACTTGTATTGGCCTTCAGCTCCATTGGTTTAGTTTTTGTTTGCTACTTTGGACTTTTACTGTGGTTTTGACCCTCGCCTGCCTCCCTGCTTGTAAGCCTTTGTTAGTTGCCATTTTTATTTTTTCTTAAATTTACTGAATTGCGCCAGCTCTGCTGTGTGGTTTGCATTTGGGCTCAATCCCTGTTCGCCTGTGACACCCTTACAACATGTTCCTTGTCATCGTGCTTTGACTTTACTTTGGTCTACCACCATATTTTTATCACTTTCATTTTTTCCAGTGCTGTGTGAGCCTGACCTCCAAACAGCACAAGCCTTTTTGCTGCGTCTGTGACGGGAAACCTGGGATCAGGACGGAGACAACATGGCACAATCTGTGAGCTGCACAGAGTGTGAGCGACTGACTGAGAGAATTGCACAGCTTGAAAAGAGGATTGCAACAACGCTGCATCAAATATGTGAGAATGAGCGGTTCATTGACTCTGAAACAGCCTACATACAAGGTGTTGAAAATAAAGAGACTTTCACTCACAGAATTACTTCAGCTGTAGAGCATCCTGGCACAGATTTGGCTGACACATTGCCCTGGATGTGTACTAATGCCACTGCAGAAGCTGTTGAGGCTCCCAAACCAGACTTCCCAAATGACACTTCTTACTGGCACAGCACCGGCACCAGACCGAGAGCATCCACTCCAGCTGGGTGTTGGGACTTCACCACGTGGATGAACAAAGGCCCAAATGCTGAAACTAAATCCTGATAAATACACTCAGGACAAAGAGCATAGAAATACAGCCAGCCCCTGAGTATAACTCGTTGACCTCATGTGTTGACCCTGTACCGACAGCATTTTAAATCAGGCATACGACAGCATTTCAAGTCATGTCCTGAAGATTATAAATAAATCTCTCAAACAGGCATCTTCCAAGATGCCTTAAAAACAGTTGTTATAAAACCCTTACTAAAGAAACCCAATCTAGATGGTAATGCTGTAGTCTTCAATGAGCTGCTCTCTCTCCAAAATGACAGCATTTGGGGGGTGGACTTGATAATCAATATTCAGTGTTGTTTCTCTTCTCAGTATAAACTTAGGTTAACTGCTGTTTGGTTACCCATGGGTTTTGCGTTTGGGTATGTACAGTACTGGTATGTTACATTATCATATTATATGTTATATTTTCAATTATCACAATGAAAGGCTTTATTCTCTGTTGTTTAGTTTCTATCAAACAGATATGAAAACAATACATGAGTACATGATACTAATTTTTTGTGTTTGCTTGATTTTGCAAACAAAGATGGGGAAAGGACAGAGAACCCTGAAAAAGAATTGCAACATGCTACAAAAAGAAAGAGAAAATGTTGTTGCTGCTACAAAAACTAATCATGAAAAAGGTCATTTTACATCCAGTAAGTAAAGAGTCCCTGAGTTACCCATATCTATATTAAAATATGAAACATGCTACATACATGAGCTTTGTAGTTCCATCTATGAGCAAATTCTCTATTGTCTATTGTACATACCTTATCCATTATAGGGATTCCATGAGTTAATCCAGACGATTGGCATCCCTTGACAACATTTTTTTTTTTTTTTGAAAAACTATGATAAGAAAGTGTACAGCACTAGGCAGCAAATAAATTCACATGATGCTGATAGCAGATTACCGATAGAAACTGACTGATGAAATAAATGGCCACTAATTTTTTCAATTTTGTTGACCAGCAGTAATAGCGCAAACCAGGAGTGATGCAGAGCGATGTGGAAGGCTGAACACATTATTTATCAAAGTAATACTGAATCAGCAGACGGAGTCAAGGCAAAAGTAATCAATCACAGTTCCCCTCTTCCCCTTTAAAAGCATCAGACTCGTGTGTATATGTATGTAATGTACTCATAATGTCACAGGAGGAAACATGTCACTGTTGAGGAAAAAGGTTTATACATTGTAAAGCACTGTGAAGTAGGGTTGTCTCCTATGCACAGACTGTAGCTGGTTTAAGTTGCACTCCTTCAACCAGCAAGATCTTGTGAAGGAAATCTGCTGACGGTGAGCCCTTCAGAGTACATAGTTAAAAACCCTTGAGATGCAAATAATGTAAGCTCATTATGTGCTGTGAGTAAATAATGAAACAAAGACTGTCTATTAACAAGAAAAAGACTGAACCACAAGCAAATGGCAAATTTAAACACTGACATTCTGCCTCAGAGAGGGTTTGTTCAATTACTTACTGTACATAGATAGGTTTCCATGTCCACACTATGCCACAACTGCAACTGCATATATTCTGATACTTAATTACAAGCGAAAAAGGAAAACTCCCTGTAATAATCTTCACAACAAAACAGAAAAATGTCTCCATAGCTTTGATGGAGTTCCAAACTCATTCTGAGGATGGCCACTAAACCACAGTTGCTTAACAACTTCTCCAGTACAGCCTCTGCAAACTGGGAAGAGCCATCCTTTAACATTTGGCACATACAGATATGTTTGGAGACAGGAAACTACCAAATAGACGAATAAGCAAAGAAAATGTTGTACTGCAAAAGAAAACTACATCATGACTGTGTTAACGGTACTGCTGACTTTGCACTGGCAGGAAAATAAGGCCCTAAAATCAAGATTCTGACAAACAAGAATAACACTCCCCTTTTGCGTTTGGCAATATCCTGGATTCAAGGATTCACGTGGGAAGAGTGGCTCAGCTAAGGTTGTGTTTGTGCTGATTATGTGGTGCAGTGCAAATGTGAAACTCCATTTTGGTATTAAATTGTGTTTGCCTTTGCACCTGCTCAGACCACCTCAATTTATGGCAAACTCAGCAATTGTATTAGGGTAGCCTTGGCCCCCCAGTCCTTCCCTTGGTGGTGCCCCTGGCCATATTAAATTATTTCTCACCATATTATATCTCTCATACTAATCTTGGCATTGACTGGAACTGCATCTCTTTGGTGAGGTGTCTGATGTCAGATGCTAGTGAAGATGATGGTACTCCCAGCTGGTTTTCAAGGTTTGGGTCAGTCAATCTTGAGTGGAAGGAGTCTGAGTAAGAGTAAGTTTTGAAAGAGCTGCAAGTAGGTCGTGCTTTGCAGCTCAATGATTTCACGTTGTAGGTTGTCAGGCACATCAGCTGGTTCCACATTAAAGAGCGTAACAAATAAGTTAAATTGCTTTTGGTTACTTTTCATGGCCTGAAACTTCCCACCAGAAGTAGAAGTTGAAATGATTTACTACAAAAAGGGGCTTTAACTGCATTAAAACATGCATGCTTATGAGTCATTTGCCAATTTTGTATGAACATGAGGATCCTGACATGCCAGCTGTCTCTCACAATAACTATAAGCTTGCGATTACCATATGAATGCACTTATAATAAATGTGACTGTTGTATTGTGTATTGTATTGTGTACATCTGTGCTGATGAAAAATTAATGCAAGAATCAAGGATTCTCCCTCCAGAGATAATCTTTCATCATTAACACCCACATAAAGCCATCTATATTATTATTAATACCTTATGACACTAATTTCAACTTTTAGAATGGCTTCTCTGTTTAATTACAATGGTTGGCTGGGTCTGACTTTCATATCGATTTTTATTCAGATCTTGGTGGCACTGTGGCTCAGTGGTTACTGCTGTCACCTCACAGCAGGAAGGTCTTGGGTTTAAATCTGTCAGCCTTCGGTCTCCTCGCACCAGACATGCAGATTAGGTAAACATAAACTCTTCACTGTTCTGAGCTGTTCATTTTCTGTCTATATGTGATAGTCAAGTGATTTTATTTATTATTATTAAACCTACTTCTGTGACAATATGATGCTCTTTATTGTATGCTGTGTCCAAACTTCGATAATTTGTTCATGGTGAAGCCTTCCTCAAATTTGAAAGTGCAGAAGGAACAAACATATTCCACTTTCCCCGAAAGCCTTGATTTCCCTGTGGGGAATTAATCAAGTGAACATGAAGAGCTTTGTACAAACTATAAGCAGATGCTAGTGATTAATGTTAAGGTGGTAACAATCATCAATTAACCTGCACTTTTTGCTCACTAGCATTTTTTTCTAATCTTATTAAAACTGGATTTAGAACTGTGTCTGTCAATATGTGGTTGAAGAATGCATAAAGTAAGATAAACAAGGCTATCATATTGAACGCGTTTGTGTAGTTTTTTTGAGAAGTCAAAACAAGACTGGCTAAAATAACACAGGGCCTTGCAGAATTTGCCATTGACCTGGCGCTGGCAGGCAGGAGATGGTACGGTCCAAAATGCAGTCACCTTTGACACAAATACTGCTGCTGGCCTCTGGTTTGCCACTGACACACACACTATGCACCTCTTATCCCACATCAGTCCACAACAAGTCACAAAAATACCAAGAAAACTCCAGAAAAAAAACACTCAGTTGAGCAAACAACACAAGTGCATGACACCATACACACATGGAGAGGCGTTAACAAATATACCCACATGTACACACACACCAGTGCTAAAAAATCAAATCACGTTTCATTAATCAAGGATATAAAGAAAAAATATGGTCAGCATTAGATTTTCTTTCCCAACTATTTTAAATAAACAGTCAATAGTAGGTGAGCTGTGGTTTTAATTTTACACTTTAATTAAAACAAATTCACTCCTAGCACACACACACACTTCATTTAAACGGGAGCAAAGCCATTAAGCTACAGAAACTGAACCTCATTTCTCAGTGTTGTGCATAAGAAATTGCTTGAATGTGGGACCAACCTAAATGATTTAATAACCAAATAAAGCATTCATACCAAATGCCCCAGTGCTTAATTACAGCTGAGAGGATTCAGAGAGAATCCTTTTCCTTATATTTGAAGTACCACAAGTGTATTCTTGTGTGTATTAGGTTTTCTTGACTTCAGCCAACTCACTGCCATCTGTGTCTGTCCACTCCGCCATCACAGCACCCTGGGGCTGTCAATCAGGAAATTAACCTGGCAAGGGACAGGGTCAGACATATCAATAGTGTGTGTGTGCGTGTGTGTGTGTGTGTGTGTGTGTGTGTGTCAATACTTCTGTCCCTCTGCAGCTGCCATTCACACCATCATGTAGCGATTAAACACACACACCCATGAGCACATACACTTTGAACCTCTCTGTTCCTCTTATCAGCTTAGCCATTCTGAGCGCCGTATCTTTTCACAGCCGCTGATGAAGAATCATCGCATTCATTACACAGAGGCGCACATACACACACACACACAAATACGCAAAACACAGTCCACTGTTTATTTGGCAACCTCTCATCTCATTTATCAACAACAGAGGACCTTACTTCATTTAAAGCCCCCTGATAGCGTAGTCAAGGCAACAACCATGGAGAACAGAAGGAGCTGTGAAATTGCTGCGAAGAAATTAAAGTTACTTTATCATTTCAGCTCAGCAACTGGATAGAGAAATCATGTAATTCATACAGATCACATGAACTGGCAGATGAGTTTAGAGCTGAAGAACAGGAGATTGTCCTTGACAGGTGTGTATTGCTCCGAACTGACTCTGAATTCTAATTGGTGCTAATCCCAATGACTTTTCTGAAGCTTTTGGAAAGCTTTAACTCACATTTATTGCTCTATGTCATAAACACACTTGTCACCTTTGAGCAGCCACTGTCAAAGGAACAGCAGTGGCTTTCAGAGCATGGGGGTGTTTGTGTTAAATATAAGATATTCCCTCTGTTTTAAAGCAAGAAAGATTCAAAACAGGAATGTCTCCATAGGATCATGGGCGGTGAGTGAGTGATCAGAGCCAGAGCTTGACACTTTCTGAGCACTTTGACTGTGACAAATGTTGTATTTACAAAAATTACTACTTATCCTAAAATTAAGAGGATGGTTGCTGTCTAATCCCAGTGTGTGGCTGTCTAACTAATCACCTTTGTACACCTTCTGACACTTCTGGAAAAGAGTGACTTTATGTCTGAATGCACTATTCCACATAAACAGTGAGGCTGTACTAGAGATCTCCATGTGCTCACAGAGAAACATCAACTTAAAACATTCTTCATTCACTGTCTGACACTCAACATCTGTCCAGTGAGAGTTTATGGTCAAGCTAAACTGGACAAAAAAAAGAAATACATTTTGACAATTTGGTGTGCTTTCTTTCTGGAGTCCTGAATGTTTTAAAAAATTCATGGCTCCGCTCATCCAGTCATTTATGGCAGAAGCCTTGGGATTGGGCAGAAATTTATCTCTGCTTTATTGATACCTAGTCGCTGTCAAAAAACTGTTTTCATCCTATGACTGACATTAGAAGATGCCTATAGTAGTCAGGTCAAGGTCCTCTGTTTCAACCTCATGCCCTTCACGGAACTGGAGATGTCAACGTTGACAGCAGTCATCAGCAAAACGTATTACACACTGCCTACACAGGATGCGTTGAGCAGTCGTCTGTCACATTTTTTTTCTAAATGATGAGTTTGTACGTGAAAACTGAGTGAGGTGGGTGCACCCCAGTAGCTCAGGTAGAGCCTGGTAGAGCATGCGCCCCGTGTAAGGGGCTGAGCAGCAGCCTGAACTGGGGATGTACTCAGAGTGATGGAAAAGGCCGACCTCGAGCATCATTACAGTTCCGAACAAGTTAAACTGAGAGAAGAACGAACGCGCTTGGAGTTTGTGTGCCCAGCAAGCAGCTTTGACAAGAACACTTTCTGACTGACACAGTGCTTTATGATTTGTGGTGAGCAAGCTAAAAGCTGACACCTCATTCAGAAGGAGAATTTGTGAAGGAGTGCCTTGATGCTGCTGCAATCTACTAACACCGGACAAAGTAAAATTATTCAAAAGTGTCAATTTGTCTCAAAGAATTCAGCTTCTCAGCTCTCAGCTTTCAAATGTGAAGTCATTTGAAGGTCAATTAAACCTGTGGCAAGTGCAACTGGAAAGGTGTAACACATATACAGTATGCTTTCAGTAATTTAATATGGCCCTCAAATGTTGTTGTAAAAAAGAAATGGCCCTTGATAGGAAAAAGATTCTCCATCCTCGGCTTAAAACAACCAGTCCTTCCGCTGTTCTGTGCAACCTCCCCAGCACACAATATGGGGTTTTCACTGGAACCAACTAATTAACACTGATTATACTCCCTGATATTATAGATAATATCAGTGATGTGATACAGACCCAGCCAAATAATTCTGGCCAGTATCAGCATTCAGCTAAAATAATCACAACTTTTATAAGCTATGCAGTACCTAGCACCTTGCTGTCAATTATCAGGATTAAAAATAGCTCTATATTTTCAGCAAGGTAGATTTTCTTTTTTTTCTCTAAAAAATTAACACTATTAAATTATTTCAGTCACACATACAGTAAACGTTTTTCTCATTTTGTTCTCTTGAATATTTCCTGCCACAAGCTTGACTCTTTGTATACACACACACATACACCTTACATTGCCTTATGTCCCCTCCCTCTCCCTGAGATCCTAAGATGTGTTGTTAATGTTGTTCCAAGGTCCAGGTTAATACATAAAGGTAACAGAACCTTTACACTTAAGGCTCCTAGACTTTGGAATGACCTACCTGAGGAGATCAGGGCTGCAAATTCTCTTGGTCTCCTCTTTTTGAATCTCTTTTTAAAACCTACTTATTATCTAACTCTAGCCTGTGAGACTGACAGGTTCACCAAGACCACAGACCAGTAGCCCACTGCCTCACGTCAGCTTGATCGCCACCTGTTTCTTTTTCATCTTTACTTCATCTGTACTAAAAGCTCTATTCTCTTTCTTCTGCTGCCATTTCCTCTACTTCTTCCACCAAGCTTGTTTTTTGCCCCATTCTCCTATGTCACCTGAATGGGAGTTTGTGCTTTTAGCCTTGTGTGAAATGGCAAAATGAACTGAACTCTGTCGCCTTGGACGTCTGCCAGTGGTGCCACAGAAAGAAAAGTCCATATTCAGATGTCTTTAAGAAAAGAAAAGAAAAGAAAAAAAGGCGTCTTTTGTTATTCTTCTTTTGATCCTCGCCCGTTTTTCTGACATTCTTTTTTTCTATTTAACTCATTGTGTTTGATCGACAGAGAAACTGAAGAACAACTGGCTTGATCTAAAAATGGAAACATTAGTTACATGTTTGTGCATGAGAGCAGAGAGTCCTCCTCCTGCAGGGTGAGCTAACAGTGTCTCATCCATCTTTCATCATTTCATTTACTTAGTAGAGGAGCTACAAGAAAACACAGGCTTTAAACTTTTGCATGAATGTACAAAGGCTGGTGGTCCCCATGATAACTGGGTGTAAAGGGGGAAGAAGACGATGTAAAGACTGACACTGTTCAAAGTTTTCTGAGGCCGCTGTTCTTGTGATGATTAGATCATTAGATAGGTGTTATGTACAGCGTAATGTTCAGTTCTCTCAAGCCATTTAACATAAACCCTGGAGGGTACAATTGAGCAAAATCATGCTAGCATTTTATTATTTTTATTATTTCATTATTGGTTTTGTTTATATGCTCATTCAACTATTTGAGGTACAATCCCTTTGCAAAATAACACTGCTGTTCAGAAGTTTTCCATCTTAGAGAGTTGCTTCAGTTTTTAGTTTTCTGGCTTATTTAAGCTTGTGTGTGACTATTCATTAACTTGGAAATGGATTCATTCAGAACAGCGGTCTAACATTTTAACTGTTATCCATCTGATCATTAGAACTAATGACTTCTTGTTGGTTCTGGTTCGAAATTAAATGGAGTTATCTTTGCTGACAAGTCTATCAAACTAATTATTCACTTGGAAACCTAATTTCACACCTGTACCACTCAGAAAGGCTTTAAAAATTAATAGTTCCAATGTTTCACATATCGATTCTCAAATGGAACTAATTGAATCTGCAAACATTCTTCACAGATCTGTGACTATCAAATCAAAGTGGATTCACAGTTGTCTACCAAAATACTATGCAAACAAGATGATTTTAAAAAAAAAAAATTAGAAAATGCATATGTGTGACAAAACAATGAGAAGTATACACACATGAGTTTCACATATGGGAGTAAAACGGGTTTATTTTATGTTAATAGATTTTCAGTGTTTCTGTTCCAGAGGCCAAAATGCGGCTTGAGAGCCACTTTGTTTCTTTCTAAGGAGAGTGAAAATGCAAAGGCTGGGCAATTCAAGGCCATTGGCTGAAATGAAATAAGCAGATGAGATAATTACATTTGCTCTGCACAATTACGCTAGAGTGTTTAGACATTTACAAAGTAATTGAAGAATTTCAAAAGTAGATCTGAAACTGATTGGGAGCCACTGTTGGTTTAATATTTCGGCAATGGTCTGTTTTTCATCAACCTTTTGAGAATTCTTGCTGTTGCTGACTACACAGCAAGCACACAACCAAGCATGAAATAAATAAATCATGCACTACTATCTCTGTGTATTCCTGAGAGATAAAGCTCCACATTTAATTCTTTCAGCAATTAAAATTGGTGTCTGACAAATAAATAATTCTGGACATCTTGAAACATAAAACAGTAATGTATTCTTTATAGTAACAGTTAGTCATGGTGTCTATCTCTCAAGATGACAACGTAATTACAAAATTGTCAGCTCTACAGATATAGAAGTTGTGCCTGTTTGTGCTTGTAAATTGATTCTCTGCTAAGCTGCCCGTTATACCCCTTTGTCTGGGGAGAATTCGTTCTTTCCTCTTGGGTCTTTTTTCTATAAAATCAATCATTGTTCTCTTCTTTGGTCTGTCAAGTTCTCACACAAGTGCCATCATGAAAGACTCTGTTTACACCTCCTGTTAACATGTGTTTTGGATGACAAGTGTGCATTCAAACCACTTGCCAAAGTGGTCTGGGATGCATGTTACCTCAAATCTTTTGTAGTGTAAATGTTACTGTGGATTCTGGTTCAGTTTTGTATGAACTCAAAAACGATGCCATGTTCAATCCCTGAGGAAACAGTATGGTCAAACTCTAATATCACATTTTCCAGTGTTTTTTGTAGCAAACACAACTCATGGGTGCTGTAATATTGAGAGCCATTTGCCAAACGTAAAGAAAACACAACCTAAGTGTATTGTTTAATTACCCAGGAGACCCCCCCGTAACGCTATATGGAGACACACTGAGGTTATCATTACAGTAACAAATGAAAATTTAGAGTCGGAAAAAAAGAGTTCAGGAACTTGCAGCTCCACCCGCTTTGCTTCTTTATTATGCAGTTCTTGTGCTTTCCTTTCTCATGTACTGTGAGACAGTTCTTGCCAGATGTTTCTGAGCTACTCAGAAAAACGCTTGACAGTGAGAGGAGGGGGGGTTTCCTAGGGAAAGTGGCAGCTGGTTTTGACAGCCTCACAGCATGGTGGCATTTAACACATTACTGAAAGGGCAGTGCATATGCATACTGCGAATAGTAAATCCATCCATCCATCAATCCATCCAGCAGTGCACAAAAAAAGCTTATTAATAAGACTGATACTAATCCCTTCTGCACCTCTATACTGTGTGTTAACACACACACACACACACACACACAAAGCCCACGCATGATAGCATTTTCTGGCCTAGGAAATCCACAGCTCAGTACACAGATGTGTTGAACACGCTTCAGCTGTGTTGGGTTAAAGCTATAGGAGAACATCAAAAGAGCAGAAAGGACCTGATGGGAAGAGCAGGGAAGGAGTAAGAGTGGGCACAAATATAGAGCAGAGAGGAAAAGTGCCAAAGCCATTTCTTGTGAGATGACTCTCTTATTCACCGATGATCTTTGAACGTCTAATCTGCAATGACAGTGAATGTGTCTTGAGGATTATAACCAAGGAGGCAGTTGAGACTTGTACAATACGGCTTTTGTACTGTTTGTCTGTTGTCTTTTTCGTCATTAGGCACGCACAAGGACTCCACTGCTTCATCTGCATGCAGTTGCAGGCCACAGTTGCCTTAAAATGCTGCCACTTAAATACAGACCAATTTAGAGCAGCAACTGCTATGACTTGATGAGCACATAAACAGGAGTTTGTTTGTTTGTTTTTTTATATAATAAAAAGCCAAGCAACAGGGCTCTATTTTTCAAGAAATGCCTTCCACAGTAGCTTCACGCATGCAGCTGCTGTACTTCTATGAAACACACCGGCAGAGCAGATACGGCCACATTTGTCGAATATGCCTATGGATAGGTATTATTGTCATTGTCAGTGCTGAGGAAAGGCAGCTTCCATCAGCACAGGCTGATTGCTGATTCTCATGGGATAACATGGGCTGCTCTGGCAACAACTTCGCCTCTGAGTTGAGTGGTCCCTTCCTTCCTTTCATTTCATTTCTCTTATCCTGCTTCTCATCTGTCTGTACTGGTTTGTCTCCGCTCCTTTTCTCAGGGCAGACACCCTTTCAGATTGTCTAGTAAATAAAATACTTTTTATTCATGTAGTATAACATTTTCAGTGAAACTATTTTGGACTTGTTACTTCTGTGCAATTGCTGTGCAACTGTATTGTGCCTAACAGAAAAGATCATGTTTTCCTATACTACTTACTTTTTACTTACTTTTGCTTCCCGTAATCTGACAGTTTCTCTTTACCTTACCTAAACTCTCGCTCCACTCTCCAACCCACCCCTTCTTTTATCTCAGCTTACTCTCCCTATCTCCCGTTGTCACTCCTTTGCTGCTGCCCCTTCCTTCCCCTTCTGTCATTTTTATTATGATAAAATGACGAAGGGATCTCAGTGTAACACTAAAAATGCCTCCTCTTTTGCCAACAAACCCTCTCACTTATTTCTTAACATGACCTCATCCATTCTGAGGACAGAAAGGCAGATTGAAGTGTAAAGGACCTTGGTGGTTTAAAAGACAGCGAGGACCAGGAAGAGGATCACAGTGATATTACACTATTCCCATGGAAGGGTCAGAGAAGAGGAATAAACAGAATAAATAAAAACTAGGAGGGTAAGAGAGTCTTGGATTTCGCTCAGTCCTTCTCAATGCACATCCAGTAGATGAGTTCAGTTTACTGGGATACTAACAAGCCCCTCTGGCCCCATCTAAAATCGCAGATGGGCTCACTAGTGAGCTGTTCTCTGCGAAGAAGGCAAAGACAGATCTCAATGTATTTTATCGTCTTTGATTATACACACACACAACCTTGACCCTCTCTCCTCAAGATCCTATTATTATGAAAGTGCTCCCATCTCAAGAGAGTTCACAGACCAAGTCCCATGTCTTCCTCCTCTTTTGGAGTCATCATTCTTCTCCCCTCCACACCTGCCTCTTTCCTGAACAATTCGTTTTTATTTTATGTCATGACTGTTTTTCCAAACCATTTCCCCCCAATCTCTCTCTGGCGCTTTCTCTCGAAGTTTATGCCTCACTCTCATTCTCCTCTCCTGCCCCCCTTGTGGTTGCTATCTCTAACATTTTGCCCTCATATTTCATTCTGACTCTGCCTCTCATTAGGCCCTCTATCTCTCTTGTCCACTCGTCTCTCTCTTTTCTTTACCCCGCTCTGCTCACTCTCCCCTTTTCTACTTCATCCTCTGCTCTGTTTTTACTGTTTACCCACTGCCTATCCCCCAGTGCCATTCTTTTTCTTAACCTTCTCTCACACTCTCTCTTCCTCTCCTTTTTCACTCTTCTTTTTTCATGCTGCATTAAGTCAGTGAGGAGTGTATAGAAACCATATTAACCCAGAGAGCGAGGGAGAGATGGGGGGGAGAGAGATTGAGAGAGAGAGACCTAAAGAGATTCTCTGAAGTTCTCAGTGTGCTGACAGTGACTGGGGGAGGTCATCTATCTTCTAGGTTTTCTCTCTCGCCTCCCCAGACAGCTAATTCAATATGTTGAGAACAGGACAGAGCGCTGTTCCTTTGTCAACAAATTTCATTAAGCAACATTAGCAGCGCTATCAAAGAGGTGACAGGGAGGAAATGATGGATTCAGATTAGAATATTGAAAATGAAAGTGTTGGAGAAGCAAAATGGGTAATATGTGTGTGCGTGCGTGCATTTGTGCATGTGCACAATCTCATACTTGCCATACTTGTCCCCAGCCACTTAACAGGCAGAATTTACATAACCCATTTGAATTTTCATTATTTCTCTTGGAAGGATTTTGTAATTGGATTTTTTCCCACAGAATTTCTGAGCCCACACTTACCCAGAAGGAGAGGAATACTGTTAAATTACTGTACCTTTTGAAGTAGTTAAAGCTGGGTGTGGTTTCCAAATTTTTGTCCTGATAGTATTATTAACATTTTGTGGAAAAAGGAACCATTTAAACATTGCTTTCCTTACACTCACATGTACGCTGTTGTAAATGAATCCATCTTAAAATGTTAAAATGGAAATTATTTGCGATAACATCTGCCAAATTCTCCCATCTTAAAATGATACGACAGTGCTAAAACGTAAATGCACAATCCCATCAAACAAATTGTTGCTGAAAGGGCACAGACTGATGGATGGCATGGTGATGGTGGGACATTTTTGTTCTACTGTATTGTTGAGAAAATCATAACTCAAGCACTGAAATGGCGCACTTTGACTTTTTTCTCTCTTTTTTTTGTTTCAGTCACTGATTTAAACGTTTGTGATCATCGTTAGGGTTAAAAAGTCATTTTAATTACACACACATTCATAGTCACTGAACTTTGTCTACTTTTTTTTGTCAACTGGTGAATAGAGGATTATGAGGTTGAATGAAAGCAGAGGATGAAGATGAAGAAGAACCAGAGGACTATGAAGTATGAATGTCATGAAAATGCAAACTCAATAGGAAAGTGACAGGAATGAGATTTTAAAAAATGAATGCTTTGCTGATTATTGAGGACTAAGAGGCACAAAGTGTAAAAGAATATTGTCACTCTCTGATTAAATACAGCCAATGTGAGAAGAAGAAAAACCCACAGGACAAATTACAGGGAACAGTCTCCTGACAGTTTCTCAGAGACCTTGATCAATTCATTATTTGAAACTGGTCATAAAGTTGGTTTCAGTCGACTCTGTGTCAAGTGGGTGAAGTCAGCCTTTAGGAGCCATTTGTGCCAGGATTCATTCAGAAGCTTTCAGACAATGACACACTCTGATTCAATGAATCTGCCCTGGTGCTGAATGTTATTAAATCTGACAATTCACCTGGATTATAACCAGGGTAAAACAAAACAAATCGTGTTTAACACTCAATATTTTAGATGGCTTCAAAAAACACTATGGCACAAAGGAGCAAAGGACAAAGGAAGGCACATTCTATTGTCTCCGTGTAGAGTTATTTGGCTTTCCAAAATACCGAACTGGATGTGTAATTTAGGCAACATGTACCATGCAGCTGCATTATGGAGGAAAATATAACAACTGGATGGGGGCATGTTATTGTCAGGTCTTTAAAATTGCATGATTCAGGTTGGGACTGACAACAACAATATCCATCCCACGCAAATCATTTCTGAAACAGGCCCAACTGCCCAGAGGTGGTGAATTTCTAATAGAGCTGCAACCTTTAATCGACTAGATTTCAGCAACTACTTGGATTATTGATTAATCGGTTTAAATATTTTTTAAAGAAAAAAAAAGTCAAAATTCTCTGATTCCAGCTTCTTAAATGTGGATATGTTCTGCTTCCTTTGCTCCTCGATTTGGGGACATCATTTGGGCTTGAGAAACACTGATGAACATTTTTCACCATTTTCTGACATTTATAAACACAGCAAGTAATCAATTACTCAATTGACAGATGAATCAATAATAAAATAATCATTAGCTGCAGGCCTCATACCTAAAGGTGTGTTTGTCGGGAACTTTTGCAGCATGTTTCGAGGTCTTTCTCTGTCTGCATACTGAGATGGACCTCACCTTTAAAAACTTAGAGGAGAAATGAGAAGGTCTGCAACACTAATGAGAATGAACAACAAACATGAGCAAATGAACCAGTGACATCTTGCTGTTGTATATATTTGTAAGGCCCTATGATTTTGGCAAAGCAGAGAACACGAACTACGTTACAGACCACACTTGAATATCAACACTAAACAAACCCAATTTTTGTTGGACCACAGGTGCAGCCTGCTGGTAAGGAAACACTGAATGACAAGCACAACTAAACCATGACATGTTCACACGTCGTGGACACTCTGCATGCAGTTACCTGTTTTATTCTGGCTGTAGTGGAGTCGACTGAACCAGTTGGTGATTCTCTTCAAGTGGATATAGCTCTCGTCTGTCCCAAAATTAGATTTATCACTCGGTTCATCTGCTGAAATGAAGTCACTAAAGGGGCCTTGAAGGTCACTGCCTCGACTTCTACACTTCTACACTGTCACTGCACATCAGCATCACACTTTCCACACTTAAAATAAATGTTGCAGAATCATTGCATAAGAATATCCCAACTTAAAATACAAGTTGTCTTGTGATTCAAATGGTTTCCATCCTCTTTGTCAGCGCCCTGTGTTTCTGTTTTTTCGCCCCTCCCTGCCCTCCTTCATCTGGCTTTTTTGGCAGCTACAGGGAGCAGTGACGGAGTGAGTGTGTGTGTCTTATTGTTTTTCATGAAAATAGGATTTCAGCAGATGGATGGAGAGATTCTGGAGGAGAAATACAATCTAAAAGAAGTAGACACAGAAAGAATGGATTGTTATGGTTACCGATTTCCTCTCTCCCACATGGGGGAGTAACAGACTCTATTGTTCCTTTGTGAGTGTGTGTGTGTGTGTGTGTGTGTGTTTGCGCGCACGAGCGCATGTGCAACCACACAGTTGTGTATGCTATCTGTGATATGTGCTGGCATGTGTCCTAATATAATTTGAATTCATGTGTGTGTGCTTGACGTTTGACTTGTGTGGGAGGTGAAATGGGGAGAGAGCAGAAATTCATTCCTGTATTGACTACAAAAGAAAGGAAAACCTGTGCAGTGAGCAGTGCCAAAGGAATGAACCTTAATCTGATATTTGCAATCAAAAGCACACATTGCTACCAACACATTGATATGGAGGGATTATCTTGTTTAGTAGACGCATAGCTGATTGTTTATGCCACCCTCTATGTAAGATATTTACGCAGATTCTGTGTGTGTTTTTGAAAGAGTGACAGGAGGAGAATAACAGAGGGAGCGTATTTCCCATATTAATGCTGCTCTCCTCCACCTCCCTCTGAGATGTTGAGTGATGCAGAAACGATGAGCCAAATTTCCTCATGGGGATTATGAACAATTCATGTTATTTTATCTATATTCATATTATTTCATCTTTTCTTCTTTTATCTTATGAGTTCATGAATATGTATTCTGTTTTGATAAGAAGTTCTCTACACTTCAGGGATGTCGAAGATGTCTGTCTATCTATCTGTCCATCTATCTATCTAGTAGGGGTGTGTATCTCTCCCTCTCAAACAATTCAATGCACATCTAGAGTAGATACACAGTCCCACAATCCCAGACAAAAACAATGCAGATAAATTTGTAAAAACATGATTCACTGCAATTAAAGCTCTTTTGTTATGATTACCACCACACAAACAGCACTAAATACAGCCAGTGATACAATGGACAACTTTTTGGCCAATCCCTAAGAAAGATACATTTCACACTGGCCCAAACTCCTCCAAGCATGAGCTGCTAATGCTGCCATTATTTACCTGGTGTCCACTGCTCTTTAACTTTTCTGTCAGCACACGTGAGTAGCCAGGTTTGTGGTGCTATCGACATATTTTATGATACTGCTAAGCATTTTGACGACTGCTAGTGTAATGGAAATGTAGGGCAATGTTCTACACAGCCGTCCTGACATTGAATAATAAATACAGTATAGAGGTTATTAAAACCATGCTAACAGCAGTAGCGCGCGCACACACACACACACACACACACACACACACACACACACACATATATATATATACACTATATATGTATGTATGTATGTATGTCCACATTTAATACAAAAAAAAGCAGAAAACTCGCTCTGTATGTAATTATGTGTGTTCCAAGTGTTTTACCAACTTGGCCGCTGCCTTATTAATTCCTCCCCATTCCATAGAAACTATAATTATGTGTTGGCTGTGGGAGTTAAGGGACTGGATGAATGACAAGAAAAAAGATCTATTACAAGATTTGGACTGTGTCTACAACAGTGTTGGGCAAGTTACTTTCAAAATGTAATTTATTACATATTACAAGTTGAAAGTGATGAGTTACTTTACAACACTACTGTCTGTGTAGAGGAATGTGTGACTGATTAAACTGCTTTTGCATAACTTTAACCAAAATAGCCACAGAAGCACAATTAGCTATGATTTTGCCGATGCAGAAAATGTGGACAGAATCACAGTATTTGATAATAAAAATGGAATTAAGAGTAAAATGCGGAATATTGCAGAAATTGTCAAAATGTGGATGCAATTTATGAAATTTTCCTATGATTAAATGCTTTCTCTCAGAGCACCTAAGATGAAAGAACAGATGAAAAAACTATATTGTTGTTGTTTGGTCTCTCTCTCTCCCCTCTCTTTCTTACACACATGCACACACACACACACACACACACAGTCATGTCAAAGACATTCTCAAGGGGAGAGAGAGGCATCACGCACTCTCAAAAGTGCAACCACATCGGCAGATGAAAGACGCAAGTTGGTTGAAGACTTAGTGGCTGCATACATACATCAGATATTCAGATATTCTGCTGTAAAAATGAAAAAGCTAAGTTCCTTTCTGATAAAGCATTGCCCAAACATGAGAGTAGCATCTATCAGACCAATTTACCCACTGTGTTCAAGCAGCATATGGAGGCTGTCCTGTGCAGGATCCGTTTGATAAAAAACAGTGCAATGTTGTGCAGTAACAAATTCAATGATAATGACTAAATTGAAAAATTATTCATTTACCACATGATTAAACACTCGGATGACAAAATGTGCTTAAACTGTAAAACAAAGAAATCAGAAAAATTAAAAATGAAAACATGGAATTTGGAAAAAAAAATTTTAACAGACTCTGGAAAAAAATAAAAATTACAGTTTGAAATAATAATGATATTGCTACTATAGCTTCAGCATTAACTGGTCTCTATGGCAATGTTAGCTTACTTTCTGATTGTTTTTGAAGGAATTTTGCTGACAAGCTTTATCAGACCCATTTTTCCTACTTGTGCATCTCACGCAGATACCCTCTTGCCACACACAAATGAACACTGCATTTAGCAGCCGGTGGTAATGCATTACATCATGTAGTAATTGTAATGATATTACTGAAATCTTATTAGTAATGCATTACACAGCATTACATTACACCGATTTCCAGCGTTGGCTCTCTGCTTCAACTGTTTGTGTCAAAAAAAAAAAAAAAAACAACATACTGTCTCTCTCTCTATCTAGCTCTCTCTCTCTCTTTCATGCATTACTTTATCTAAAAACACTTCCCTCGGCTGAGTTGAGAGTGTGTCTACCATGTGCTTGTGTCTCTGTGTGTGTCTCTAACAAATAACATTGATTTTCCAACAATCATCTTCTCATCTTTCCTGTATGGCTCTGTTCATGCTCATTTTTTCCTTGTATATGCTTTATGGTCATACCTTTGATTAAAGGTAGCTCAGAAAGATTAGCGATGTCCATTACACTCTCTCTTACTTTCACACTATAACTTTTTCCTTCCTCTTTAGCCCTCACTGCTGCCTCTGTTTTGACGGCATTATCTCAGTAAATAAACTTTATATAATGCATAGGGGTGCAGGATCTCTTAGGGCAGAGTTGATGTTGTCAAATATCATGCAGATTAGGTTTTTCTGCCTCATGCTTGCTGACAACACCTATTTTCTTACTGAGTGTCGGAGGGGTGTTTGTCAGTCAAACTTCCCAATCTTATCTTTTACAAAGTTCTCTATGCTCTATCTCTCACCCATTTATGTGCTGTCAACAACTTTCATATCCATCATTGCCCACTCTAGCAGTCTCCCTTGATGGCTCCTCTACCGTTCTCCTATTTCCTTCATTTTCTTTGCCTTCCTCTTCCTGTGAAGGAAGTCATGCCAATTTCACTCAACTGTCATAAACTGCACTAACCACATTATAATTAACCCAGGGTGATATGGGTGGAATCCATAACATGATGCGTAAACGCTAACTGGAGTTATAAGGGAGAATACATGGAGGATTAGCACATCTGCCAGCTAATCTGCACTGATGCAACAGATACTCGTGGATTATCATAGTAGATTTGGACAAAATGTTTTACTGAATTGGATCATCTGGACTTTTGCCCATGTAGCAAGACCGCTTTTTCCCAGATTGTTATCAATCTGTGGATTACCGTGAGACTTAATCAGTGCATTGCCTCAATTTTGTCATCAAAATGGTATCTTGGACTGTATCAATCAAATCACAAGAATCTTAGCTTTCCAACAATATATGTCACGAGTACAAAGTTAAACGTAGCATTTGCGTACATAGCGGAGTTGTGTATTTAATTTGAGTACTTTCCAATGATGAGAGGCCAATACAACTATTTTCTAAATTTAAGATAGATCTCATATAATGTGCTCAAATTGACGATTCAGATAATAAACTGTGTTCTGCTGTTATCCATAAAATCAGATAAAACTCTTCACACATTCTAAAACAAAAGCCAAACTAAGACAACAGAAATATTGTAAAATTAAAAACTCTAAAAACTGTCAGTCATGCAAACCATTTTGTCTACAAACACTACTATTATTAAAAAAAAAAAAAAAAAAACAAGAAACATTGTTCTGTAATGATGTGTATTGTCATTGTTGAACTACAGTGTGTAGTTTTTCCCTGTATTCTATCTGGCTTCTCCCTCCAAATGGAGGTATTAAAGCCATGCAATTTTAACCTTCATCAGACGTGAGAGCTGCAGAAATCTGCCTTTCAAAACACACACAGAGAGACATGCAAAAAACACATACATAGGCACCTCATGGAGATACTGATGCATCTGTCTGCATCTGCTAAGAGTTACAAAAACTAATAATGAGCCTGTAAGCAGAAAGAAAAGATAGACACTGAGAAAAACTTGGAACAATGGAGGACAGTGTGGCACAGCATAGCTGAAATGACGTGTCAGTGGAAGGCACTGGCTGTTACCTGTGCCAGATTTACACATAACTTGATTGACTACAACAGTATTTTAATAAGGAATGTTGGCAGTTGTTTTTACACCAAGAAAAAACCCTCATTCTGATAACAAGCATATAGCTGATTCAGTCTAATACATCTTTACTCACTTAAGACAAGCCACGCTGGAAACAAAGCAAGCAGTCACAGTTATTGCTGGAAATGTCCCAAAAACAGCAAGTAAAAGAGAAAAATGCCTCCCTTGCAGTCTAGAGCAACAAAACAGGACGTAGTAACAGGCCAAAAGACAGAAATTCTAATAGGATAAATGATGCACCACGCCTGACTTTCCTCTATAATTACTCAATCTACAAATAACTAAACGTGACTTAGTTTCAGTGTAGTTATCAGCATTGCACACAGAGACACAAGAACTTGGGCCTAGTATACTCCAATGCACATGTGAAGGCCGCAGCTTCAATGCAAAGAGCTTAACTGTGGATAGATTTACTCATTTGTATCATACCACACCCAGCTAAAGGCGTTACAGTGCCACCGGCTGACAGAGGCTAATCATCATCACAGGCTCTGTAAACAGTGAAATGACGTTACATTACATACATTTTAGGCACAGCAGCTCACATCAACGTGACACGGAGGCCGACTCAACATAAACACACCGCTAGGAAACATTCGAGTGAATCAAGTGGACTTACAGTCTGGAGGTCTGCCTCGAAGTTGTGCGTCCACGCGCTGAACTTTGACGGCTGAGCTGGAAGTGAAGTCGTCCTTGACACCTCCTCTTCCCAAGTGTTTGGATGAAAAATATCCTCCCCTCTTGTCACAGTGTCCAGGCTATTGCTGGAGGGAAACGTTAGCTAAGCGCTGATAGTAAGAAACTGTCGCTGACATGACTTATAGCACGCTACCGTTATCGAAACCACACAGTTCCTCCTCCGAAATAACATAACTGCGCTGCAACTAAGTTTGCTGACACTGTAACGTCACCTCACAGCTAGCTGGTGCTGCTGGACTGCGTCTCCTCGTTTGTATTCTGGTGTCTCCAGCACTTCTTTCTAGCAGTTAGCTATTGTTAACTGTCAGCAAAGTTTATCAAATTTAGCTGGCACTGCTAACAATAGGTGGGTTTCCTAGCAACGCCATCTTTAGTTTCACGCGCAGATAACCAGACAGGGGGCAGTAAGCGGATGATGATGCAGAGAGAGCACGAGCTCACAGCCCAGAAGGAGTACACAGACCTTTTAAAAATAAGTAAAAGTAATAATACCACATTGTACAAATACTCTAAGTAGAAGCCCTGTATTCAAGATGTTTACCTACAGTAAAAGTACAAAAGATTTATCATAAAAAATAAAGTAACCCCACCACACACACAGTCTCAGTGCTAAAATAATATATTTCATTTGCTGATTATATTTTGTATTACTGATCTTAATCTTAACAGGAAATGGAAATACTCAGGTACAAGTACAAGCATTGCAAAATTTTACTTGCAGTACAGAACTCAAGCACATATACTGAGATACTCTCCACCACTGACAACTACATGCATGAGCCTTTAGCATGCTCTTCTCTTACACTTACCAGATCAGATAGTGTAATGACTCATCATACAATCTTATCTGAAGGATAACAGCCGTAGATGCAAGTTGACAGTTAATCATAACTGATTTCTTGATGGAGGAGGCTCACTTATGGCTTTTACTGGAATTACTTTGCTGTGATTTTTTTTTCCCCACAAAAATACAAAATGATGCTGATATCTCGATAGTCTACACAGTTTCCCAGTGTCTGCAATTAAAATCTTCATGCTAGTTGGAAACTGTGATATCCTAGGGACACATTGAACACACACAGTTCACATTGTTCCATGAGAAATTATGATACAATTAAATTTCTCTGTTCTCCTTACAACACCAAACCCCATCGAGACCATCCATTCTGAGCAAATCTATTCCAAAAACAGCGGCTTACCAGGGCAACAGATGCATGAGTACTGCTTTCCAAAAGGCCTAACAATATTAACACTTAAAAGTATCAGATTTTACACTGCAATACATGGCAACATAGTATTTTGTTAATATGTCTATGCAAGTAATATAATCAGCTTTCTTAAATGATCAGTCAAATTTTGGAATACAGTCAAGAATTTTAAGTCTGTCGTGTTGTTTTTACAAGTTTAGCAACAATTTCTGAAAGAGAAATTCTGGGGCATTGGGCAAGTGATAGTGTTGTTAGCAAGGTTGGATTAGCAAGATGGTAAATGCCCTGAGAATATGCACCACTAATGACAATATCAACTAAGACTGATTCAATATTATTACCTCATCTTTTGACCCTGTCTGAAAATGTAATTAACTTTTAATTCATCTATTTCTATTAGATAATGCTCATGTTGCATATATATCCAAAATATGATTGTTTTCAGTCAAATTGCCTCCAACTAATTACTACGACCCTGTTGCCAAGAAGTATGTCAGCATAAGACAACTGCTGAGTTTTTGGGTGTATAATGACTGCATAGTCTGCTATGTGCATGGCACTTGCTGAGAACCTAGAGGCACTGAGGGCTGGATGTCTTGTAGGGCGTCAGTAGGGGCCCGGTAACAAATTTAGTTCCCCCTAACAGGTTAATCCAGCATTGGTTGTTATGCTGTATCAGTTGTTGTTTCTTCTTTTTCTGAGGCAACAGAATCCCCAGGCAGCACGGCAGCATTGTTATTCTGTGTGGGAGCAGTGAAACGTGTTGTGATAAACCTGAATCATACAGGAGAGTAATTAGAGGCACATCACCTCTGTTTACATTATTATCTATGCTGTCACTCCAGTGTTGTTTTTTTTTTTTTCACCTGTAACAGTCTTATGGGCATTGTATAGTTTCTGCAGTCATTCTTAATTGATGTGATTTAAACATAATCCAGTGTTTGATATCTGACCTATGGCACAGATCAATAGCTTCTCCTGAACTGTTCCTTGTGGCCATACACAAACAAATAACACACCCATACAACACCAACACAGAGTTTCTATATAAGGGCTGAAGATTTAATGTGCTTTGTGCTCGGTCTAGCACATCAAAGATGAATAATGGACTATGGAGAGCATATTGTATTGCACTGTATTGTATTTCAAGTCAGAGTTTGACCTCAGTCAAAATGTGTTTATGCTGGCTTGCTCAATGCCAACCAATAGATCCACTTCCAATGGTTTGCCGTGTATTCAAGTGTGGCCTTGGCAGGCTCAGGTGTGCCACCATCAAGCATCTGTTATAGGTTTAAAGCAGATTGGACACTATTATCTCTCTCTGCATCGCAAACTCTTGACAAGGCCAAAAACAATATGCTGAAGGATATCTTAAAGGTAATTTTGTTAAGATTTCAATCACTGTTGTGGTCCAGATTTTCTCGCCTGCTCAGTGACTTTGAACTGACAAACTTTGCAGGCTTCTGCAGCTTCTGCAGTCCCCTGATATTAAACCTGATCCCATTCCACTTACATCCTTGTAAGGGCAGCAGCAAACTCTCTGTCAGAAGCTTGCTTTTTTGTCCTGTGTGTTAGTTGCTTTTTATTACCCACTCTTATGGACACCGCCTTTATGGGTAGAATCATTACCTCATTCGAGTTACAGAAACATCTCTACTGTAGATTGCAGCAGCTTCTCTCGAAAGCCATTTCCTGGTGATTGGAGCTGGTGACCTTCCAGTTACAATCTCTTTTCTCCAGCCTTTAACATCTTAGTGGGCAATGCTGTAATGTAGCTCTTATTTTAACTGTAGGTTTGCTTTAGTTAATGGCTGTTTTACTGCAGTTTGATCTGTGAATCTACCATTATTTTCTCTGATAACAGCTTACTTTAAAAGGGCAATAAAGCCACCAATTATTTGAGCTGCAGTTTGTGGTAATTTGTTGATTTATATTGGGTTTTATTGTTGTAACATATATCTGTATCTCTCTTCAAAGGGGTTAGTGATAGTCTACTCCACAGTACAGTCAAAGTGTTGATATTTCAAGCGTTAAACCTTGTATCAGTGAAGAACTTTTCAGATCCTTTACTGAAGTAAAAGTACCAATACTACAATGTGAAAATACTCCATTACAAGTGAACCTCCTGCAATCAACTCTGGTAAAAGTGCAGAAGAGTTAGTTTTAATTGCTTTATATATAGGTATTTAGCCCGGAGGTTCTCAACCTAGGAGTCGAGCCCCGTCCAAAGGGTCACAAGGTGAGTCTGAAGGGTCATGCAATGATTAATTGGGTGGGAAAGAAGAGGAAACTGTAACACAAACTGTTCAAATTCATGACTTTTCTCCTATTCTTCTCTGAAAAGTTGTGGACTAGAAGTATAAAGTAACATAAACTGGAAATATGAAGTAAGTACAAGTGCCTGCTTGAGTACAGTCCTTTAGTAAATGTAGTTCATTACTTTCCACCACAACCCTGTCTCAACTGCTGTATAGCTACTACACTGAATTCTAATTGTACACTTGTTTATCCTTCGTTTGACAGTTGCTTTACTATCATCTGTATTTTCCTTTTCCAGCCTCATGTGTCGTTTTGAAGTTACTCGCTGCTTATAAGCTGCCAATGTGGCACCCCTGTCTGTGTTTCATTTGCTTGCCTCCTTTATTCTCCTCTCCTCTCTTTTCCCTTCACCAGTGATTCATTTGTTTTTTCAGTAGAAAGAGATGAGGGGAAGAGGAAGGCCTCTTCACAGGTGGCTGCTGTGGTAACAGAAGGTGGGGATTAGATTTCACACCCTGTGTGAGTTTGGACGTGTGTAGAAAGTTATTTCTCAGTGTGTGATTAGAGAATATGGAAGATCTAAGTCATTGCCCCAGGTAGAGTTTATCGCTGCCTCTAAATCTGGCTAACGCACAGGATATTCATAGCATGTAACAGATCCTGTCAGACTCTACTTCGCACCTGGTCAATTCTTTCTTCTTCTCTCTCTGTATTGAGCATTGTGCTGCTTCTTGGTCTTTTCATTAACCAACATTCTACATTTTTTTCTCCAAAAGAAATTTCATGTTTCAAATTCCCACGAGGCTTAGCTGTGCAGTAACTTCAAAATAAACTGAAAAGAAGGGAGTTTCACTTTTTTTTTTTTTTTTTTTTTTTTCTTTACAATTCAGCAGCACTATAATAGAAGTTCTACTCTACTGTGCAACCCTTGAAACCTCTCCATTGCTCTTGGAAAGGTTTTGATGCTGTTTGTGTGTCTTACATCTAATGTATAAACCTGCCTGACCCTGCTGTGGAGTTCAAAGAGAGACAGTTAACAGGCTGTGTTGTCTCTCTCTGTTGTATCCTCGTATCTGCGTGCCTCTCAGTGCGTGAGTGTTTTCAACTACAGCTTTCTGAATCATTGCCCAACAAAAGGACCTCTGGCAGATGCAGCCATGACGTGCCTGTCCAAAACAATTTGGGTCACACCCAGAGAAACTGATAAGAGGGGTGCTCTGAGACTCATCCCGAGCCATGATGCAAAGTCTACAGAGAGCTGAGGCGGTGCGATTGAGAGACAGGGCAGTAAGAGTAATATAAAGTCAAAGGATGAAAAGTGCTGAGAATGAACTAGAGATGTACTTCAGCATTTTACAGCTGTAGGGGGAAGTGAAGAGAGAGAGATGAGAGAGGAAGCTTGCAGTCAGAACAATTTGGGTTGTGGGAGCAAAAAGTAAGATAGAGAAACTCTGACAAAGACAGAGACAAAGATGAGTAAAGTAAAAGAAGAGAAAGAAGGAGGATGACAGAGTGGATGATCAGACCCTGGAAAAAATTGAGAATTAACCAGAGAGACTGGGTAGGAGAAAAACTGAAAAGAACAACTCAAGGGAACAGTTAAGGAGGAAAAGTGAGAAAATATCCCACTAATATTCAAATGGGCCAAAGACGGGATGGGAGAAAGTCAGAAAGAGACAAAGTCTCATAAAACCCATCAGAATGTGTTTCACAGTTAAAGAAATGCTTACATTTTGTAGATGCATTGTTGTCACAGGACAGCTACAATATGCAGCAAGCTGGGCTTCATAACAGATCATTTTAATCTATGTTTACTGTGGGTTTTACTCCAACTCTATTTTCATTCTACAATAATGCGATGAGAATGCAGAAGAACTCAGAGGAGCTAGTTAAAGATGCTGATTATATGTGTCCACCAGCAAAACTCAAGATATATTGGACTGGAATGTGACATTGCTCCCACATTTTTTGACAGGTCTTTTGACACATGTATGTGCGCTGGACAACCACTAAATCCAAGCCACTAGTGCTTTGTGATGCTGTAAAGCTGATGCTGTAAATCAGCTAATGTAAAAATTTTGGAAGATGCATTCAGGAGATTTTATTGCAGCCTGATTGAAGGCTGAAAGTAGCTCTCTTCCTTTCCCACTTCCAACTTAGTTGACTTGGGGCGATCACACATTTCAGTTCAACCAATCATATTTTCCCATGAGCTCTGTGAGCCATTAATCTCCTTGCTGTCAAACTTTAAAACTGTTCCTTTCTCTGCTGCTGTAAGCAGTCGTTTCAGTGTCTGATCGATGCGACCCACCTCCACCCCATTCCTCATGGTTTCATCTGAACTGGCTTCAATGGCTTCTTCCACAGAGTTCATCAGGAATCACATCCATCCACATCTTCAGCTGGGCTTCACTCCTGTACCGCTGCCTGTGACCAGACTCCATCAGTGGGATGTTCATGTGCAGCTCCTGGTGTGACTACGCCTGTAACATAATGATGTCACAGTGGGGTCTAATTGCCAAAGACTCCTAACCTATGTCTTCGACTACTCCTGCTATGCACAAATAATTGCTCTTCAAGCCCTTCTTTGTATTAGTTTTTCCTGATTGAAGTATAACTGCAAGTGCAAATTCAATGGTAGAGACTGATTGGCAGGATTTGTCTACAATAACAAGCTTCTGGGCAGGCGGCAAAGGCAACTGGACGTCCTGTGTGGCTCAGCGATATGCAGCAGGGCACAGGTATGAATCAACAACACTAACCATCCACTGCATCCTGAGTGTCTCCTCTCTGGCTGCAAAACACAAATATGCAGCAATAGAACCCGTCTCCCTTACAGACCTTCTCAAGAAAACTACGTGAGGTCTTTAATTGTGCAACTACTTTCTAAGGAGGATTTTCACTGAGTATTGCATTTGATATGGCGTACTTGGGAGTTGTTCTCTTTAATACAGGAATCAATCTTCTGTGCCCACTCCTTGCCTCTTTTATGATCCTTTGCCCAATCATTTTAGATATGTAGTTTTGTAGACACATATACCAATTCATCACTCTTTTATTTTACTTGTCTTGCTTAAAGGATCAGTGTGTCAGGCTGTTGTTGAACTTTGAGAAACTGCCAGTTGAATGTTAAACGCCTCCTTCTGGAATATTAATACATTTTCGATCAGGCATGCCAAGAATTTGTCTTTCAGACTGACCGTATTGGTATGAGGCGGAGAGCCTCCTCATGGATTATTTTGACCTGCACAAAGGAAAAAAAATGAGAGGGAAGACATATAGAGATAGGTTGATAGACAGACAGAGAGGGAGAAAAGTCTTCTTAATTGGCAGTCAGACTCTGTCAGTGTCAAATGTTTGAACGACTGAGTGATTTGTTGAGAAGTGAAAGAGACTGATTTAGACTGACAGTATTTGCAAAAGTGATACAGGTTTGAAGATGCTGAGGTTTTCCACTATTAATCTGCTAATATTAAAGCAGCTCTCTGCAGGGATAATGCGTGGACACTGTCTGCTCACACACACTGAACCTTCTTTCCTGTCATCTTCAGTCCCTTTCTTTTTTTTTCTGTTTTGATTATTGGCAGTAAGATTGGCCCCCACCTGTTTTGCCCGTAGTACAATTTGCAGGCTACACACACCCTACATCACATCACATAATATGACGACATGCAAAATAAAACTGTAAGTAGAAAATTGTCCACATATACCTGTCAGCAAAGTTGAAAGATAATAAAATGTGAGGGATCAGTGGGTTTTATAGTTGTTCCCTACTGATCCAGAGTGTAATTAGCTTTCACGGCTGCAACTTTCCTTTGAGAAAACCTTGATAAGGGTAATCTATCTCCTCCCACTCTGAGGCAGCTGTGAGCCCACCGCTGTGGTCAGTAACAGAATTTCATCTCTGTCACTGTGGGTAGAGCTTACCGCATATCTACACCGAGTGCGTCCTCACACCTTTATTTTAAATCATCACTAAAAAACAGAAAATGGCACATTAGCATGTGTGTTCTAGTGAGTTCATACTGCCTTATTACAAAAGAACAAGAGTTGAAACATGGAGCCATTTAGCCTGGAACTCATTCATGGCTGCAAGTTTCAGTGACCTGTTGTCCTTTTTCATCAACACCAAATCCAAATTTTTTTCCCCCAGAATTTTCTTGTGATTCAGAGACAAACATAACTGTGCTGGTGATCTGACAAGGACAGAAATAAATAAAACATCATCATCAGAAGGTGAAGAAGTAGCAGTTCTTACGTTATGTGATTGATGTCTGTGTATTGTGTTGAGGAAATATTGCCTGAAGTTTTCATGCTAACCAGCTAGCTGCGGTTCATCCTGTCTGGTAATACCATTTTGTACCTCATGAGGTGATGTTCTGATAGTATAGCCCTGTGTACTTTCAGCTGGAATATGAATGTGAGCTTGCTACGTTTCACAAACACTCTTAAAGTTTTCAGTCTCTGATATTAATTAACAGAAGTACGCTTCCTGATGGGAGAAAATAGCTCTCAACTCTTGTTTGTATGTGAAGAAGGTGTAGAAGGGGCTGCTTTGCTACATTGCAGATAATAGCCCTGACATGGTGTCAAAGATCCCTCCCTGGGGCACTGCTGTCCCTGGTCCTGGCCTCTGGTGAGAAACTCCTCCTGAGAAAGGCTCTCCTAACTGCCCAAGTCAAGAAATCTCTGTGACCTTGCATGTTGCCTGTTCACCGCTACCCTGGAGGGAGGCCCAGCAGTTCTTGGTGCTGTGCTGCATTGCAGTGCATCTCTCTTTTTGTTGTGTCCTCTCTAACAGTGGGCTGCTGTAGGAAGATAACCTCTCTGTGTCATTGCTGGTTTATTAAACTAAACTGTTTTTCTGCTCTTATGTGTCCTCTGCTCTTCTGGAATATCTCAGGAGTCTTTGGACCCTGAACATAACACTAGCAGCAGAGTGCAGTGCTGTAAGAGCCCCTGAGATGTTTTTCTACATTCTGATTTTCCTTTTCTGTTGTAATCTTTAGCTATTCACTACTAGCTTTACTGTCCTTGGCCATAACCTCACTGTCTGCTTCACTGTCTGTGTCTTGTCTGTCTTAATAAGAGGAATAAATTATGTCATGCTGTATAAAAATTTTTGCAAAATTATACTTTAGCTGACTTTCCTTCCTCTTTTGCTTTTCTCTCTTCTTCAGGTATGTCTCAAATTATGTGTTTTCTCTATCTATCTACAGAATGTGCGCCAGTGTCAGAGGCTCTATTCAGTACATTGGGCCTGAGATTCATTTTCTCTTTCAAAGAAACCCACATTTTGAATTATGTTTCTCTATGTTGAGGTATTGGAAATCCTCTTCTGTTGTTTTCCAGATGACATTATTTTCCTGATGATGTTTGATTAGAAAACAAACATGGTTTCCTGTGCTTTCCTGAGGTTGGAGAAATGTTTAATGTTGGCCTATTCTTTGTTATTTCTCCTAATTTCAAGATAAAAATCAGACACAGTTGGTCCATTATTCTCTTATTTGAAGGTCTGCAACTCCATGGAAAGCATCCGTCTGCCAACAGTCCTCCATTAAACCTCACAGGCCTGAAAAAAAGACCCAGACAACAGTTAATTTCTGCTGTTTTCCTCTTGCAGTGGGGTGAGGGACAACCTTCAGCACCATGGACAGCTCCTCTGCCTGTAAAATTTCCCTGCTTCATTGAACCTCGCAGCCCTGCTGCACAAGCCTGAGCTCTACATTTTTAAAGCATCAACAGATGCTGAAAACACTGTCAGCATTTCCACATGTTTATGTGACGAGGACGCCAGTTAATGATTAGAAACCCTGTGACTTCCCTATCTAACTCAAGCCTTCCTCCACAGCTGCCTGGACATTACAGTGCGTGTGCTCTAAGAGAAGATGCTCCTGTGCTTGGAGGCCAGTGGAAGCGCAGTTATCTGGAAGTGAAACATCACTGTGTTAACTTATGACAATAGTTCTATTTTACATTAGTCATACTTCTAGTATTATTATAGCTCTTATTACCATCATTGTCATTGCTGTGCATCTCGCTCTCTCGCTCTAAACCCAGCTGGTTGAGGCAGATGGTCGCTCAACCAGAGCCTTGTTCTGGTCGAGGTTTTTTTGCCTTTTAAAAGGAAGTTTTTCATCATCGCTGTCATCAACTACATGCTCATGGGGCAATTGTTGGGGCTTCATAAATGAAAGAGTATGGCTTAAACCCGCTCTATATGAAGCGTCATGAGATCTTTTGTTGGCGCTATATCAAAAAAATCGAATTAACTTGGTGTTTTCTGTGTCACACCCCTCTGTTGATGTCTGAGTGGAGAGAAACTCAACGTTAGCTGACATACTTTTTAAGTACAAATCCTCTTTTTATCAATTTATTTAGGGCATGTTAATATAGTTTTCTCTTTTTCTGTCCCCTCTCAACGTTTCTTTTTCAGCTCGACAAAGAAATGTTGTGATCATTTGGAACTTTTCCAAACCTTGACAAACCAGATTTTCCACACAGATATTAAGGGAAATGACAAAAAAGGCTTTGCTTTGAAAAAGATGACATATAAATACAGTAGTGCCCAAACGACAGAAGAAAACATCAAAGCCAGTTGGGGGTTGTTTCTAAAAGAGTCAGATGTCTCTCTTGATTTCGTGTTTTTACATGCCGAACATTATCCCATTATTATTTGGATGCTAAATTAGTCCTGTTTTTAGATTGGGCAAGTCAACAACGCATTCTGTTTACTGACACTGAAGTCCTTGATGAGCAGCTGATTAGGATCTGTACATCTATCGGGATGCTGAGACATTTATACTCTTTATCCCATTTGCTGGTGGGTTTCATGCTCTATGAGTTTTCTCTTTTCATCCTATGTGGAACGTCAGATGCGTTATTGGATTTACGAATGCCCCCGAGAGCACCGAGCAGAAATGTGAATTGTGATGGAAATGCTGCATTTTGCAATGTTTTGCACCTTGCACACTGGGACATCCCGATCAGATATCATCTTGGAGGCTGATATGCTTTATGATCCTCGTCCGTTCTCAGGCAGACTGACGGAGCTTTTCTGTGGAGTCGCTCAAGTGGAACTGAAGTTCTCATGCACAAGTTAAGTTACAGACACATAGCTCATTAAGAAGCAGTCTATCACACCCCACTGCTCACTTTCAAACATCTCCTGCGCACTTCCCCTTCTCGCCTCTTCCTCGTTTGTCTCCAACACACCTACACACACGCGCGCACACACACATGCTCACACACGCTCACACAACTTTAATCTTGTTTCATCATTCTTGTTTTCCCTCTCCCTCCCCCTCTTTCACCATCTGCATTTGCAATGTGGGGCGTGTATGACAGTAAATTTACTGCTGGGACACTGCCCCCCTTTGCTTTGTTTCATGCATTTTGATCTTTATTATTCAAAATTGCGCCCACCCCCCCACAGCTGCTCTTATCCTTCATCTTCCAGAACCCCCAACCCCCCACCTCCCTGGTGGATGCTGGGATTTAAGAGAAAAAGAGGGAAAGGAAATCAGGGGAATATCTGACTGAAGTGGGACTGCGTTGGATCCTTTGAACTCAGAGAATGGTGAGTGTCTGGCTAAGCTGCTATTACAACCCAATAACAATGAACAGCGGTCGAAAATGATGAATATATATGGCACCAGGTTTTCTATTCAAAAGCATAAAAAATCCAGAGGGTTCATCTGATATTGAAGCATTTTTCCTGATGTTTGAGAGGATGGTGTTCAGTAAAATCTGAAAGCAAAACCTTCCCTTTGATGCTCACTGTACTGTGACACCCCCATCAGTGTGAATCATGTCTGTTAAAGTTTACACTATGTGAATACATCATTATGCTACATAATGTTACTGTGTCAGGCACCAGGTTAGGTAGACATATCTTTTCTCCAGTGTTTTCTCATGTTTCCCTTTAAACTGAACAACAGACAAGGGGTATTTTTATTTTATATATTTATTTATATATTTTAAAATATGGGGCCCCTTTATAAATACAATAATGAATGGCTAACTCGGAAGACGCTGACAAGGTTGCTATATTTAAAATGTTACTATCATGCTGCATGACAGATGGCTTGTATTGTATGCCATGGTATTATTATTATGATAAGTGTGTGATATCAAGTGATAAATGATGATGTGACAGTGGTGGAAGGTGCTACCATATGTGCGTAACAGAAAGGTGATAGGTTACAGCAAATCTCAGTGGATGTTATTTACACTGTGACATCTGAGTGATAACTATATGATGATGAGGATGTGGTTTCCCAGTGAGGTTTTTCAGTATATATCAGGGATGGTAATTTATTTTGAGGTGAATGGTTGCAGAGCAATGTGATGTTTGCCCTGTATGCCCCGATTATTATTATTATCATTACTACAGAGGCCTTTAAATTGTCAACTATGAATGTATATATACTGTAAATGTTTGATTTTGTGACTTTTTTTGTCAAGATTTTTCTTAAGTTTCAGGTATTCGAATAATCTATTAAATTTCAAAATCTACGACCAACGTCTTGAACTGACCTGAGGATATCTTGCGACTTCTCACCAGCCCCTTGGAGCAAATGCACCTTTACTGGCGTGGAGCACATTGAAGAGTCTCTCTGGAAAAGAGCTAAAAGGCTAAACGATAAACAGGAAAGTGGACAAGCCATTTGGCAACAGCTGAAGGACAAATGCTGAATCTCATTTCCACAATTGTCTAACTTTACCCAGATTTACTGTAAATGTCAGGACCATACCCATTTAACACAAGCTACATAACTGTTAACATATACTGCATATAAATGTCTTGCAAGAGCTTCTAAATGTCAAAATCAAGTGTCTCATAATCATTCAGCGCAAAAGCTGCTTATTGGACTTTCCAGTTCCACCACTCACACAGTACTTCACAGTATAAGATGGCAGTGACTGAAGGACATGTTTTTAAAGCGGAAAGTCTCATTATTAACCTGTATTATCTGGACCTTCACCTCTATCCTGTCATTTTCTGATGTTGGTGTGACTGCTGTACTGTATATTACAAGAGGACAATGATAGTGGGGGTTTTAACAATAAAGTATGGCAAAGTACGCTAATAACACCAAGCTTTTAATGTAAATGCCATAATGCAGGATTTCTGGTCCTTAAATCCCCATAAGAAGCTATGAGCTGCCAGGCTTTTCTTACATGTCATGACTGATCTCCTTTATAAATCTAGTTAGTAAACCACTGCAGAATCAAGGTAAAGTCCAGTTAATTCCAAGGAAAAAAAAGAGCGTTCTCCATAAACAGAACTATGATTGCATAAAAATGTAAAGCAAAACTCAACGTAAACCATTAATGTAGGCAACTTTCCTAATAACGGAAAATCAAAGGGTTACATGTTCTTTTGACTCAAATCTGCTCTAGCTTTCAAAATGTGAGTTAAAAAACTTGAGTATGATGTTTTGCAGTAATGGTACAATAATTATGGATCCACTAAGCACAAAGCTCGTTTTCATATTGTTTAGTTTCATTCAATAGACTACACATATCTTGTATCCATCAGATATATCAGCCATCGTCATGCTGAAAAGGAAACAGGGCCACCTGTGAGTTTCTCATTTTGTTTTTGTTTTTTTGTTTTTTTGTTTTTTTTGGAAGCTTACACTGATCCCATAGACGCTCATGCATATGAAGTCACGGCTGAATACACCTAAATGCTTTCCACAAGTGGCCTTACAGTACTTTATCTCATCTTGCCACACTCTGTCACAAAAGACTGAAAAGTAGAGACAGACAGGAGGAGAACAAATACCACAACTGCTCCAATCTGCTGTTTATTAATAAGATACAAAAAAAAAAAAAAAAGAAAAGAAAAATGGAAAGCATCATGCTGAGTTGCTACTAGGAACAAACCATTACTTCATGATTGACTTACCATAATTACCTTTTTTTCCTCCCCCTTCAAGCAAGATGGAGTTTAATCCATCTGACAAATAGCAACTGAGGTTTTATCATGTTTTACTTCATATGTACCATTACTACTTCAGAGCAAAGCATGTGAACATGCACAGATAAAGTGATCCAGGATGGATTCTAGCAGTACAACCAAGCTGCATTTTTTGGTTTTTAAACTGTCTTTCTAGTAAACTCAAGTGGAAAAAAAAAATAATTTAAAGTTTGTCAACTTTGCAGGTGAAGTTAAGATAATTTCAGCCCCTGCACCCACACTGTTTACCCGCTTCATTACACCTCACAGCCCTGCTGGAACAATCTTGAAGACACCACCATGCCCCAAAACACTAATAGGGCTTGTTCACGATGAACAGTCTCCACCCAATTAATGTTTCAAACTTTTTCTTTTCATAATGTGGACAAATATTAAACAAAAACAGAATTTCACAAAAAACGGGTTTTGGATGACACTTGAATCCACACTGCAGCAAACACAAGTGCAAACTCGTGTGTATAACTACTTTGTGTATGACCTGTTTCATTTTTAATGAGTTCCGACTCTCGACCGAGACCAGGAAATAAAAAGAAAAATTGCAGTAGGTCTTCAACCTATAGGGTTTGGTTTTCCTGGAGGAAACAGCTCAAACTGCACTGAACTTTTTGTAACAACACAATCCAGAATCATTAAAATAGCACATTAAAATATAGATGTGAATATACAAGACAATACTGGCAAAAACAAAACCTGTCAATGCAGGGGCAGTGAGTTTTACAGTGTACAACCCACTGCCAGAAAAGTTGGGATGCTGTGTAAAATGTAAATAAAAACAATGCAATCATTTGCAAATGACCTGTGTTTACCAACAGTGTACGTGGTAATATCCTTCATACAATCATGTGTTCACACAGCGGTGAACCTCACCCTTCACCTCATACCCAATCATAATATTAATACCTGTTTCCAATGATCCTGTTTACCTGTGGAATGTTTCAAGGTGTTTTTGAGCTGATGAAGTCAAACATTATATTGTTTTTGTACTGGTTTCACTTGAGTATATGTCGAAAAGGATGAGTAAAAGCTGACCAAATTCTGTTTCACTTGTTTTACACAGCATCCCAACTTTGTTGTAATCGGGGTTGTTGCAGGTCAAGATGAACACAGAATCGCAAAAGGAAGCTGAAGCCTTTCTTCTGACCTTAGTTTCTAAACCAACTAAATTCACCCTTTCCAAAGATGCAAGCAGTACAATCAGCCAGAATAGTTGGAGAAGAGACCCTGTGTGAGACTGGGGGACATAAGGAACTGCGCCATAGTCCTGGCTTCCTCTGTGCCAAAACAAGTCCATAAAGCAGACTCAAACCGAGCCACATAGAAACGAGTGTTGCCACTACTCAGCCCATAGACACCAAGGCTGAAGTGAACAGCATCCACAAGCTCCTGGCTGAGCTGCACACACGTCAGTCACACTCTATGCAAACAGAGAGAAAGAGTGCTGCCAAACAGAACAAAAGCCAGAGAGCCAAAGCGGAGAGTCACAAATTAAATATTTAAACATATCGTTAGATAAGAGCACCCCCAAACCCCTGCGTGTCATGTGGCTCGCCTCTGTCCATGGTGCTAAAGAGCGCTGCCCTCAGCCCGTCCGCCCTGGAGACGTTTCAGGCGCCACCACAGCGCAGATTTCATGGCCCGCGCGTCTTAATTGTGTTTATTATGGTGGACACGAGCTTGCATTCCACAACAGAGGCGCGTGACTAACATGAAATTTGTGTTTCATACACCCAGAACAGCTTTGACACGGCTCCCAAATCCTGCATTCGCTCTGTTGCGAACATGGGAAAAAAAAAAAAAAAAATCCCCCCGCTGAAAACCAATGACACGGTGAGAGAGAGAGAGAGAGAGAGAGAGAGAGAGAGAGAGAGAGAGAGAGAGGGAGGAGGCGGTGTCTGGAGGAGGAGGAGGAGGAGGAGGAGGAGGAGAAAGCTCCCGGTCCGCGCGTCCTCGCAGCTCCCTTTTGCCGTCAACCCTACAAGCAGTCGGGTGCCACCGGAGTGCCCGGGGCTGTGGACTTATTTTCCCCGGGGAATCGGAATTGGACACCAACAAACTCTCCCAGGTAAGTGAAGCAGCGAAGCCTCGTGGGGCTTTTATCAAAGAAATATAAACTGGAATATGAAAGTGTGTAGTTGCCCGTTTGTCGACTTTGGTGATGCTGCTGAGGATGGAGGAGACGGAGGAGAAAGCAGATGAAAGCCAAGACAAAGCTCCGTGGGGGCGGCGGTTGTGTTGACGCCGTTAATTGCTTTTGAAATTGGCGGAGGGGAAGCTCGCGAGCTAATCGTTTCGCGGTGCCCCATCTGCCGCGGTGACAACTCTCCAATGTTTCTAATCCGATTAGAGGAAGGATCAGCAATTTGATAAAAACGAGCACTCCGCGCCCCGAGCAGGCTTGAACTGCGCTCCGTCTGGAAGCTTTTAATGTTCCGCTGTGACATTCTGACCCATTATGCGTCACAATACGAGACTTGTGTGTTCTGTGAAGTGCTCAAGCTCACTTCCCTCTGCTCTTCAAACACTTTGCTGCATCCTCCTCTCCTCTGCATCTGTTTTGTCACTCCGTCTCACACACACCCCCCGTTTTGTTGGTTTGTTTCTCCCTGTCTTTGCTTTCAGAAGATGTTCTTCTTTCTGCTACCTGTCGTGGCTCTCTTGCTGAGCAGAGAAACTGCGGTCTCCGGTAACAGTAACGACAAATGGCTGAGCACCGTGGCTCAGTACAACAAGGACAGATCCTGGAACAGATTCAGAGATGTGAGTTGGTCCGAAAGACCCAGCATCTACTCTGTGTGTGTGTGTGTGTGTGTGTGTGTGTGTGTGTGTGTGTGTGTGTGTGTGTGTGTGTATTGCTCACATTGTGGGGATAAAACGCAAGTCCCCATAAAATTTTAGACTGAAACTTGGGTTAAGGTTCGGTTTAGGTTAAGCTTTGAGTAAGGTTTAGGGTTAGATAAGTAGTGCTCATAGTTAGGGGTAGGGTAAGTGTCAGGGAAATGAATGAAAGTCAATGTAATGTCCTCTGACATGGCTGTGTGTGTGTGTGTGTGTGTGTGTGTGTGTGTGTGTGTGTGAGAGAGAGAGAGAGAGAGAGAGAGAGAGCCCTACGCCCTTGATACACCCAGTGAGTACTTGAGCTCTTGCCAGCAGGCATAATCCACCTTGTAGAGACTCAGCAGGTTCAAACCCTGGTTGAAAGAGAAGCAGACTCATGGACAGGGAACATTCCACTTCCACACCTGATGGAGAAAAAAAAAACCTTTACGGCTTATTAAACATCCAGCTGAAGGATTGGCTGTTTTCAGTTGTCAATGTTGGGCATGTTGGTCTTTTCTGATTGATAATTTATCGTCTGTCTCAGTCAGAATCAGAAGAAGTGAGTGGCAGCTACATATCAGTCCAGTGGTTTTTCATAACATTCAGCTGTCTGCCTTTGCTATTTACCTCACAGGACATTTTATGTTTTCTCTGAAAAAACGTTTTGATTATACAGTCCACAGGGGAGCTAGTTCAGATCTGTGTGTAGTTCAGATGTACATCCCTCTAAATTCATTACAGAGACACATCAAGGCTGGCTTCTTCAGGGATATCAGGCGTATTGTTTTTCAGAAGTAGCCATGTTAGCTCTTGACTGTATGCCAGCTGACTCAGTGTGCTCACCACCGTGATTGGCTCAGATTTGAGTCATGGTTTGAAACCTGGGTTTCGAAGGACCTGGTGAGTACAGTAGGTGCTTCATAAAAAGAGACTGAAAGTCACTTTGAAGTCCAAGCACTTCTCGAGTGCTAACTGCGGTGACACCGACACGTCGCTCTAATTATTGTGAAATCAGAACTGAGGTGCAGAACCAGCCAGTAGCTGTGCAGCCACGTTGTTCAAACGAAGAATGTTATTTTCCTGTGGAGGCATCCGTTTTTGCAGGTGACAAACATATCGTGTCTAAAATGATGCCCAGGACATCGAAAGTAATTCCATTTGAAGGAAAGGTGCAGTTATAAAGACATTATATAGCTTCAGTGAAGAGCTGGATGAGAATGATGCTGTCAGACAGTCTGCTATTAACAACCTTCCTGCTACTTAAGAGGAAATGAAAGGGGCAGGCTGTTTTTACATTGAATCCAACATGTCACGAACATGATAATGACTTCAGCTTGTGCTGTGGTGGCATTGGGAGTCTGTATGTTTTCATCGTGAACATACATTTCCAAAGCGTGCTTTCATTCTTGGAGAGTGCCTGACCCCCACCTGGTGACGCCTAAATAGGTTAGGATACCCCTCCAGATCTCTTGATACTTGGAAATGTTTATCAGTGGTATTTATTCCTGAAAGCTTCAAATCTCATTTTTCAGTCCAAGCCCTGAGTCCTGCCTCAACTAGAGAATGACCACAATGCTGAACTAACTCTCCAGTTGAACCAGCCGTCATCAGGCTGATTGCGGCAGTAATGTAACCGCTGCCTTTCCTTCAGGATCCTGCACTCTTAACGCTATGATTTCAGAAGACAGTGGGCTAACTTTGGCCTTATTAGAGCTGGCCTTCCCCAAGCAGTACTGGAGCGGTGATGTGAGCAAGTATTAGTCATGTCTGTATACGCTCAGCCAGGGCTCTACTACCTGCAGTGTGTGTGTGTGTGTGTGTGTGTGTTTGTGTTTGAGCGTGCAGCACACTGTTTATTTCTCGCTGTGGTCTGTGCGAATGAAACTCATTAACAGGAAACTGTCAGTGTGGGGGGCGGAGGACAGGAGCAGAGAGGAGAGGAGCGAGGGAGAGGAGGGGAGATGAGGAGCAGTGGACACGGGGAAAGGCTGTGACATTTATGTTTAATATTTCAAGCAATGCTACCAACCAAACGCACAAGCTGCAGTTGTGTTTGTATGTGTACGTGTTTGTGTGTGTGCATTGTCTGCCCTTCCACGGAGGGAAACCTGCTGGTCGTAATTTGTCTCCTGCAACAATGGCTGTCTTTTGTTTTCTGTCCTCTTTCCTCCTCCATTCTTTCTCAGTCATTGCACTCCTCCCCTCTCTGGTACCAAACCTTGAATACCACAGACAGCAAGACCTTAGATTAGGAAAATGTGGTTCTGTATGAATCTCAAACTGCAAAACAACCATTCTTGCCACTGTCTACATCTGATGATTGGGGAAGGCCTGATCTGAAGGTACTGTAGTTGTGATCGTGATGTGTTCAATGGCCCCTTTTACTCTGTGATTTCTGGCTGTCCCACGTGAAAGTTGTGAGAAATTTGTGGTGAAATCACAGGTTGTCAGTCAAGCGGTCACAGTGCTGGTTATTTAGGGCTTTGCAGACCAAAATCAGGCTGCCTCAGAGTTCTGGAAATGTGGGATCAAAATGGGAATGATGCAACAACCCACGTTTACAGACCAGCGAATGAGCGTAAGACTTCAAATGGCACAGGATACGCGGGCGAGCTACAGCACAATATTTAGCTCAAGCTCCCTTTGCAGAATCTGCGTGTTTTGCCCTTTTTTTTTTCTCCAATCTCCTCCCCCTTGTCTTTTTAGGTTTTGAAGTGGCAGCGCTACAACAGCTGCTGTGCTTCCCATGCACAGGATGTGAAGGATAATAAAGGATTAAAATCTGGTGGGCGATTATGACATCAAATCAACACAGTTTCATCGTAAATGGAGATGAGCTTCACCTGGAAATCAGTGTCAGGACTCGACGGATGAAAAAAGGACAGCGAGACATGAGGGATCGTTATCTGTCACTCAGTCAGTCTCACCCCCCTCCTCTCAGCTCTCATTGAGACATGACCTCCACATTTTTCCTCCATACTTCTCTCTTTCCCTCATTTTCTTCTTCTGTCTCTGGAGCGGTGAATGACCCTGTGCTTCCTCAGCCATAGCCCTCACTATCTCCCCCTCCCTCTTCCTCAGCCCTCACCCATGACTCTTCCTCTCTGCTGTTCTCCTCTGCCTGCCATGTTTCACTCTGCATCCCTGATGAGCCACTTGCTCCCTCCTGCATAATGCATGAGCGTCCATTTGTTGGCAGGGGAGCTGGTGTAATAGTTTAACAGTCAAAGTTCAGGTGGCTTATCTTGAAAACATAAGGAAAATAGGATTTGATTTATGGGCGGCACAGTGGTTAGCACTGTCATCTCACAGCAAGGATGTACTGGGCCAGAACCCGCCGGCCGGCTGGCGCCTCTCTGTGTGGAGTTTGCATGTTCTCCCTGTGTTGCATGGGTTTCCTCTGGGTGCTCAGTGTCAGGTGGGATCGGCTGCAGCCCCCCCACCACCCTCCAAAGGATAAGCGGTCGTAGATGATGGACGGATGGATTTGATTCACTATTTTGTCTAGTGACACTCATAATAACAGGACTGTAATGTGTTAAGATAAGTGCAATGTGGATAGAGGCCGTTTTATTCTAGTCCGTTTCTAATGAGGGTGGATATGCCGTGAAAAAAATGTCCCTGGTTTCCATCACATTGTGTCACTTCAAAGACACATTTTCTTCAATCAAAACAAAGCTGACGTCTTTGTTACTTGCTTGTATACTTGATGCAGACATGAATTTCAGATGTTTTTAGAAACAAAAGGACACATTTGTGGGATAAATGATGCACTGCATTGGCTTCAGACTGAAGTTTGTGAACATGCTTGCAGGCTGAAAATAATTCTTCACACACCCGCCACCATTGTCTAACTGTCTGGATCTGGTCTGAAGCATGGTATTATTTTTCTGCTGCAGTGCCTGTTTTTAGTGTGCTATATGGATGGTTTGGAGCTTGCTTAGCTTGTTGTAGGATATCAAAATGTTTTTGAGCAATTAAATAGTTTCTTAATCCTTAAATTTGCTTAATCACCTTTGTTGCTCTTTTGTCAAATCATTTGTTCTAATTTATACCAACACTATTTCCTTTTTCCTTAGGTTACAGTCACCACATTAATTTTCATGAGCTTTTATGCAAATAAAGTATAGCTGCATTGAATATACACACATTTGTATGCAGCACCGAGCTCGACTTTGTTTCTGTTTCAGGCAGGGTCAACTTTTGTGTAAGCCTGCAACTGTCTGGTGTCGTTGGCTACATCAAAGTATTCTGGTCAGGACAAAAGAGAAAATGAGGGGTCCATGTGGAACCATGGTGGACTACCCAATCCAAATCTGTTTGTATGTGCAACAGTGACTCCACACTGCCTCTTTATGGTGCAGCCAATGCATTAGTTCCTTAGGTGGCAGACGTTTGTTTGCTCTAGCGCTCCTCAGACAGAGTTACAGTCGATATATTTGTAAGTTGAGTGAATCTGAGGAAGTGCTCTTTGAGTCATAGACACTATTTCAGCTGATAATTATAGTCCTCCACGATCCCTAAACGACACGTCTAATTACTTCACCTCGTTCACCTTAGGTGTGCAAACCACCTCAGTCAAATGTGGTTTCTGCAGCAAAAAGAGGAAATGCTTCATGGTAATTTTGAGCAAAACTATTTTAAACAGTGTAGAGTTTATTGGAAGGCAAAGTCATAAGATTGATATATTATTTAACAATGGATAATAACAGTATGAAAAGCTCCTGGTGTAATTGCTTTTTATACAGTGGTGAAATCTGCTAATACACATTATGGTCTGTGGATTGCTGAGCTGGCTGGTTAAAGCCAGTTCTCCTATTCTGGCCTGAGCGAGTCTATTATTGGTGGATTTATGTTGTGCAAGGAAATTATTGGATGGTTTGTACTGAGGTGAAGGTACCATAAGTGTTAGTGTTGGAGAGACTGCGTAATTTCAGCATTAGATTGATCCATGTTGAGAAAATGTGTAGAAAACTGATCATAATGACCGGATACGTAGACCCTGATTCACGCACTTACTCGACTCATCTCGTCTGGTCTTGGGCTGAGCACATGTGTCTGTTGTCCTGAAAGCACGGAAAGTTGACATTGAATGCCTCATCAGATTCATGGACTGATTCAGTAAATCTTAATTTTGCCAAAAAGGATTTTGTAGAAATGTAACGTTTTCATATTAGGACTGAACTTGTTATCATATCGGTATATGCATCTAAAGTTATCAAATAATATCCAGCTGATGTCTCAGTTTGTCTTGTGTTGTATAATCTTGTCTCCCTTGGTCTCCTATCATCTCATTTTGACTCCTCTCCTCTCCTCTCCTCCTGTGTCTCCTGTCAGAGTCTCTGTCTGCAAACAGTGACAGAAAAGCTGTCATCGCCATTCAGACAGCCTCAACTTTTATCCTCAAGGGGAAGAAAAGTTGTTTTCACTCTCCTGAGCCTGTTGTTTGTTTCTCCTAAAAGAGGCTTTCCTTGTCCCCGTCCTCCTTCCCTTCCTTTTCTCTCTGTCCCTAGTGAAATCCTGTCTTCCACCCTGTTTGCATGTTGTCAGGTTTACAGAAACGCACTAAATCGTATTTGTGAGGGACATCGGATGCATGTGGCATATTTTCCCTCATGTATTTGTGTACATGCTTGCCGTCTCCAGACTGTGCATTTATTAGCTGGTGGACCTGGTGGCAGGTTGAAAATCTTGGCATGTTACAAACCACTGCGTGTGTCTTTATGTGGCTGTGACTGTGAGTGTGCGACCCATTGCAGCTCACTCTCATGGTGAGAATTAATGTTGTCATCTTTTATCATTAGTATTCTCTCTACCAAGATGACAGTCTCTCCAAGGCTGCCAGTCACAGAACCCAGCTGTCGCTCTTTATCAAAACAAAAGGACTGCTGTGCATGTGTGTGCAGCAATTTTTTTGACTGATCATGTGTTTTTTTTTTCTACAAAGGATGCAGTGACTCTTATTTTCGTGTCAAAGCGGGTCAGCGTGGTGGCTCCGATTACATGTTATCACCGTTTGCGTTTATGGAGGAAAGGGTTTTGCTGAGCTTTCACATTCTTTTTCAGCCCCGTTCTGCCTCACCGGGAACACGTTCCCACCTGGGAGCTTCTCACTGCATCCAACTGAAATGGTCGTCTTTTGTTACATCTGTGTTTGCTCCCTGGTGTGTATCCTGATTGGTGGGTTGTCCAGCTGAGGGGGAGGGGCAGGGCGCGGTTCAGAGAAGCAGCTTAGACAAGACGAACCCTGGAGTCACCTTCACTTTCTCTTCACCTATACACATCAACTCTCTGAGTGCATACTCCCCAGCAGACATACAGTATTTCCGTCAATTAAGCGAAGACTTGGCTGAACACCTGTCAGTCTTTCTTATCGCTCCCCTGCTCTGTCCTCCATTTCTCTTTCTCCTCCTAAGCTGCCTCTGTACCTGCTCTTCACACTGTTTATCACCACCCGTCTCTCCCGGCTCTTCCCTCTCTCGTTTTATACTCGACTAATTCCTGATGAAAAAGTGCCCTTCAAAATAAACCTCCTCTCTCTCACACTTTCTGCTCCTTTCATCTCTTTTCTTTTTCCACGCTCTCCTCCTGCGTGTATATTTCTTCCTCCGAGCTATTGATTTCAAATGAGGAAATGCTGATTTTAATCTCTGCGCTGAAGGGTTGTGGTTGTGTGAGTGGAGAGGGACAAGTATTGCACAGCTCCAGCTGCAAGTGCATTTTCTTTTCTGTCGTGTCTTACCTTTTTAAACTGATTGGTGGAAAATTTTCATGTATCTCCATAAGCGCTGTTTGTGCTTGTGCATGAATGCCAACACACACGCAAACACACACACGGAGCTTCCCATGCACCCTGAGGCTCTTGTACAGATCGATCAGTAAATTTAAAGGGCCTGGTAACCCTGATTGGAGCTTGATATAATCAATAAGAGTGTGAAAAGACAGGAAGACACACACAAACACACATATGCAGGCACACACACACACACACACAAACACACTGGAGGACAATTCGGTCACAGGCTAGACAAAGGTCACTGTCCCCTATGACCAGGATAAATAGGTTTTCAGTGTGCGTGTGTGTGTGTGTGTGTGTGTGTGTGTGTGTGTGTGTGTGTGTTTGTGTGTGTGTGTGTGTTTTGGAGGGTAGATCAGAGAGAGAAAGACAAAGCAGGAGAGCTAAAGGATTGCCAGTGTAATTCTGGCTCATGATAAGAAGGAGAAATGGGGGAAAAAGAGAGATGGTAACAGACGAAAGGAAGAGGAAGAGCTTTAATGTGAGGCCCATCAACAATGTGGGCAGAACAGACGGACAGACGGAGGATGGAAGGACGGGAGAAATGTTGAATCTATAATCAATACAACGTGTGTGTGTGTGTGTGTGTACTTCAGTCAGCTTTGTCATGGCAGCCCCTCCACACCTCTCTCTCTCTCTCTCTCTCTCTCTCTGTCTCTCTCTCTCTCTGTCTCTCTCTCTCTCTCTCTCTCTCTCTCTGTCTCTCTCTCTCTCTCTCTCTCTCTCTCTCTCTCTCTCTGTCTCTCTCTCTCTCTCTCTGTGGGGGCTGTCTTTCTGTCAGTCTATCTGGCGCTGATATGAAGCTCTCCTGCTAAGCTGTTGATTCTTTTGAAAAGATTCTGTCTGATTTGCTGCTTTTGTCTAAAGATTTACCAAGACAGAGAAACCACCCTCGGACCGTTGGAGAAAAAGCTGATCTAGTCTACCACTAGTTCTTATTTTGAGCAATATTCTGTTAGAAAGCAGATATTTTTTTACACATGTGCCAAATGACAAAACTCTTTCATTATCCTAGTCTTATCTTAATCTTATTCTCATCTCTTTTCTTATCAGAGGGATTGCTCTGGATCACCTTTACATACTGAGTCATATTTACGTTATAGCTTTATCACCTTCTGTGGGTGTATTTTGTTCAATGCTTTGATTTATGACCAAAGAAGACACTCCCATCAGCCTCAGCTATGCTAGGTGTTTAGTGCTGATTAGCATGAGCATTTACCCTGCTAACATGCTAAACTACAGCGTGACAATAATACCGACAATATTCTTTGTTCTGTTGAGATTTTTTGTTATGGATTTGATATCAATGCACACTATATTCAGTATAAGTATAATGGGGCTGCGATTGTTTTAAAAATCATTTGGACTCGAAAATGTCCAAAATACTGTGACAGTCTCACACCAAAAAGTTTCAGGTCAAATTCAGTTTACAATGATGTGAAACTGTGGAACGTGGCGTTTCCATTTAGTGATGAAAATTGTTGATTATTTAGCTAATCATTTCAGCATGAACGCAAATTCATTGTAAATTTAATTTCCACTGTTGATATGCCATTACGCTGCACGCAGTAGTGATCCATTTGGCTTCAAGCTGTCCTCACTCTGTTTGCACCATATTTCATTTTCATGGGTGTCTGCTGTCATCAGAAAATGAACATTATACTAATGACAGACAGCCAGCTTTTTGTCAACATATGTCTATAATATTGTAGGATTTTCACAGCTGGTTTTGATTGAAGGGGAGGGTATCTCTCTCTCTCTCTCTGTGTGTGTGTGTGTGTGTGTTTGTGTGTGTGTGTGTGTGTGTGTGTGTGTGAAAACCTGCATATGAATAAAGTTGTGTATAGTTTCATGCATAAAACATTCGCAGCTTGTTTTGATCATAATGTCTGCATATCAGAGTAAAAATATGGACGTCAGAGTAGTTTGTATGTGTTTGTGTGAGTGTTTCTGGTTTCCGTTGTTAGCAGTGAAGTTGTCACCCCCACTGTTTCTGATGTATTATCAGATGTTTCTTCCTCAGGGTTTGGCTCCCTCTTCTTCTCTCCACGTGCCAGTGTTTGATTTGTGTCTTTGTAATCTGTTTCATAAGTTGAATCTAGGAGTGGAGATGATCCATAGCAGCCTTATTTGCTTGCTTGTTACTCTGCCAAATAGGAAGTCGCTGTTGGCACAGTGATGGTATTGTTGTGTTGGGAGTATGAGGTTCTTTGGTTCATGCTTGCTCTCTGCTCTTTGATTCATCTTCCTTTAAATCTTTTCATTTGCAAGACGACCCTGGAATATAACCCAAAACACATCTCAATTAAAAATGGACATTTTTATACAGAAATAAAGATCAGCTCTGTAATTAGAATGTCCTTTTTATCAGGGATGTAGATGATTTGACATGATTTTTGACTGCAGAAAGGGATGAGTTGTGTATTGCTGCTTGGACTTAGAAGCACATTACAGGAGACTCTTCTTCATCAGTCTGTATTCTTTATCTCTATCACATCTTCTCGTGCATTGGTTTGGTGTCTCTTTCCATGGTTCTCATTTTTTCGGGCTTTCAGCTAAATCATCAGCATGCTCTCAGTCAAAATGCTAACATGCTGATGTTTAGCAGGTGTAATGTTAACAAACTTAGTTTAATGAGTTAGCATCCTAACATTTGCCATTTAGCACTAAACATGGCTGAGGCTTATGGGAATGCCATTATCAAAACGATTACAGTTCATTGTCTGGGGACCATGAATGTTTTTATCAAATCTCATGGCAACTTATCTAATAGATTTAGTGATATTTCAATTAAAAAAACAAATATCAACCTGCTGGTGGCACTCAGTGAAAAGTCAGGGGATCACCAAATTTATCCTCTAGGTTTCAATAGAAGTCGAAATATTTCAGTCTGGACCAAAGTGGTGGACAGACCGACCAATGGACAGACAGATAGACAGACATTGCCAGTCATGGCTACATACTCAATTTTACACTCTTGGTTGAATTTTAATAAATAATAGGTCCGGTTGCATCAGTGGGCATGTGAACATGGAGCAGATGTTGTTAGAAATTGATAGTGTTTGTTTTTTTCATTTTGTTTTTCCATCATAATAATCATCTTTTGTATCTCACAATATGTTGCTGCCACACTGGACCAGCATTTTCCACTTTTCACCATCATGTAATGAGCATTATCTTGTGATTTATAAAGCAGCTTCATGATTTGATTGATAATAGCATCTGCCTCTGCTATTCCCTGTAATCACAGCCGCTGTTATTGAGATGATGGACACAATCATTGCTTTGCCCATCGTGATAGCTGATGCAGATGATCATACAAACAGCATTCAGATTACACATCGCTCTTTTGAATAAATTGTTTGGCTTGGTATTGTGTTTCAGGGGAAGTCTAATCAATTATGAAATACAGCAGATTTTATTTACAAGCAGGCACTCTTGCTCATATCACATTTGAAAGTAGCCCTCCCGACTCTGAGTGTCACTGTGTGAAATAAATCATGGGCAGTCTGTTTCTCCTTTTCACACCTCCCCAGTCCTCCTTTCGATCAGTGTCAGCATCTCTCCCCTCCCTCCCTCCCTCTCCTTCTCTCACTCTGATGTTTATGGTCTCTAAAACCATGTCAGATTGAATTGGTCATTATCTCATTTTCCCCCTGAGGCCAGAGATACAGTTACTGTTTGTGTGTATGAGTGTGTGTGCGGGTTTGAGAGATGTCTTGTCTGCTTCAATAATTCAGGAGGTTTCTGCTACTGCAACTCATGTGATGCTCTTGGGAGCGAGATGGGGGGAGAGAGAGGGAGAGAGAAAAGAACGGGAGGGGAGGGAGAGATTGACACAAAGATCTGGCAGATCAGTTCCTTGTAGCTTTTAGTGCCTTTCCATATTCCTTACTGCATCATTTTGTAGTTCTCTGCAGCTAAGTAACTCCCTGCTGCACTCTTGCTTATGACAGATCAACTCTTGGGAATTGGAGGTAATGGCAACAAGCAGCAGAGCCCCGAGGGGTTGAATGAATACTGCATGTAAAGTCATGGACTCTCTGTATGTGTGTGGGGACAGTTAAACCAATAGCCCTCTGGGTAATGTAGTTAGAAAGTGTTCATTTCTCTCTGAGGACTTACTGGAAATGAAGTGAAACTGAAGCCACTGTACCAGGTGACGTCTGCCTCTTCTATGAAGAGCTGTTTGTGTTCGGGCTTCTCTTGGTCTACAGGTCTATATATCTATATTCATATTCTATTAGTAGAATAACCGTGGTTCGATTCCAGCTGTTGCATGTCATCCCTTTGTCTCTCTGTCTCCCCATTATGTCTTGCTTGTATCTACCATCAGCAATGCTACAGTAGCAGCTCTGTGAGGCTGGACTGACCCTCAGATATCATCAGTCATGGCTGCACTGGGTTCTAGCTGCTCGCGCCCACGCAGGCTCGAATTTCAAAACATAACACCCCTTGCACACTACCAATGGTATTTCAACCAAAACACAATTAAAACAGTTTAAAAAACAAAAAAAAAAGAGGAAACATTGAACTACAAAGCCTGCTAACACGGACATCAGGGAATAATGAGCAAGCCAATGCGTCCGGTGGGGTACGAAAACCATGCAGAGGACAGAACAAACCTGCATCGCAGCCGGAACGTGACACAGCCGTGCTTGGTGGAATCTCCTGGTTAGGCTCAGCAATGCTTTGAGCTAAATGCTAACATGTCATGTCAGCATGCTAACATTAGCTAATAAGCACTAAACAGGAGCCATAGCTGATGGGAATGTCATTGATTTGCAAATGTTTGGTCATAATCCAAAGTATTGGACAAATTGTGACCTGATGACGACGCTAGAGGGGAAAGTTAATACTGAACAACTGACCTACTTTGCCATCCACTGCTTCACAGCATGGCAAAAAGTAAAATGCGATAAAAATGATCTGATTTACATAAAACTGTGCAGAGTCCTCCAGCTGTAATCCAGGTATCACATTTCAGCACCGTGTTGTTTTTGTCCACTCTTTAAAGAGAAGAATCCAGTTGATTGCCGGTCTCTGTGTTGGTGTGTTTCTGCTGTCAGAGTGGGGTGAGGGAGTAATTTCTGCCCTGTGCTGAGGGTCAGAAATGAAAAGTTAAGTGGATAAAAACAGAACTGGACACTGTGTTCAACTTTAACTCCTCAGATGGACTGCACTGATCTGGGAGATTCTGGTGGAGGTGGTTTTAGCCCATCACCGCCAGCTTCACGGCCATTTCTGCTGGCAGTGCACAACGACGCTCCAGTCAGCTGCCGTACCGTTGTCAGAGTAACAGCTGGCTGGATGTCCTGTTTCAGGCTGACTTTCAAACCCAGAGAGACACGAGTAACCACATTTAAGCCAGATGGTGTTTTTATCCCCTGTATCCTATTTCAACGTTTTTAATTTTTGAACACGTAGATACAGGTTTGAAGGAGAAACTCTAATTTAAAAGTCATTTGATGATTTTTAATTTTCAATCGTCTTTCTGGTGTAAATGCAGTTACAGAGGACTGCGCACCTGGCTGCACAAAATGGAACAGAGTATGAAGTAGTCTGACTCATTGGCCAAATATTTCAGGTGGCCAATGGCAGGTGCTTCCACTACCTGACTATTACTGTTTTCAAAATCGCTATCCACAAGCTAGCAGCTGTTCAGTGTATCATTTCTTTTGAAGGATATAGCCAATTTAATGGCAGCGCTTGCCTCGCCATGTGCAAATACAAAATACTGTTTTGCAAGGGCCTCATCACTGCATCCTGGGCTTTCTCCAGTGCTGACAGTGCTGTGGAGGAACGTCCGGCGTCTATGTGAGTATGAAGTGTGATACAGCATACCATCCTTGATAAATGATGTACAAAGCAGTACAAATAAATCAACTTTATTCCGCAATTAATACCAGCAGTCAAGCTTTTTGTTTTGTTTTGTTTTGTTTTGCCATTAATTTGCAGTTTTTTATCATTAATACTGAATACTTAAACACACCAACTGTAAGTCACCAGCCTCAGCTACTTCACCATCCCGCATTAATGCTCAGCCTGTATCTCTAACTTTCCATTTTGCTTCAGGCTTTTTTAACACAATCTGCAAAGCAAACATACACAGATCTTGTGGATGTGGAATCTGATAAAGTATTAGTCACAATCCAACAAAATGAAAGCAATTTGTTTGCAGGTAAATGGCATGCAAACTCATAAACTCGACAGTAAAGGGTTTAATAAAAGATTGAATTACATAATTATACAGCAGTCTTTTCAGATGCTGCCACGAGGATTTGTGCCACTGTTTGCACGTGAAGCACCATTCAGCAAAGGCTGATATCGCTTTCAAAATGAAAAATCAGAGGTATTAATTAGACAAAAATACATTCTGCTACAGAAGGGTTAGGGTTAGTTTTTCTTCTGGTCAGATCAGACAGATCCAGACCAGGATGTTGACTTCACAGTCCCTTCCCTGTGAAACCATTAAATCTACACCACAATTGTGCCGGTTTACTATCGCAAAACAAGATTTTTTTCATGTTAATGCACCGCAAACGATATGGTCATTAAGTCATAAAGACTTGAAGTAAAGTAATTCAACGCTGGGCTGCTGATTGGTCTATGAATACGGTAATTACAGTCATAAGAGAAGCAATTTCACAACTCTTCGTAAGTACACAAACAAGTTGCACCCTGTAATGTGCTGTATGTGTTTGAGTTTTTAATGGGTCATCATGGGACTCTGTGCTAGCAAGGTGCATGGAGGGTGCTGGCATGTCATTTGAATTTAAGTGTGTAAAAGACACCCAGTAATGTTATGAGAGCAAACAACACTCCCAAAGACACACACACACACACACACACACACACACACACACACACACACACACACACACAATTTTTGGTGTGTGCTGATTAAAAACTCCACGAAAAGGTTTGTCTTTCATCTAGAGGATTCACCATCCAATCTTTCAGTGCTTTATTAAGGGTATAAATACTTGATTCCGTACTTTCCACACAGTAATTTGTTTTATTCGATTAATAAAACAAAATGCTGATTTATCCCCGCAGACTTGCCAGCTCAATCTTCATGCACAGTCTTCCAAAACAAAATTGAATTAACAGCACATATTCACGTTATGTTCACAGGTAACGCCTCAGCAGAAAGATGTCAAACTGAGAGCAGTCTTTAGTCACTGTGAGGCAAAAAAAAAAAAGTCTAATTTCACTAACACCACTGTGTTTGCACAAGGGAGTTGCAGCTACAGAAGAATGACAAAATCAAACATGTATAACAGTGTTATTGTTATGTCACAGCAGACCTATTCCTGCTGTGTTAAAATGTCCATTTTCGCTTTACATCTTTAACGTTAATCATCTTACACATCAAAATCCATAGAGACAGAATTCACCTGAGTGATCTCGTCTCATTAGGCTTGCATGAGTTCACCAGCCTCAGTGTGTGTGTGTGTGTGTGTGTGTGTGTGTGTGTGTGTGTGTGTGTTAGAGCAGTGCCTGGACTGAGGTGTTAGACTGAGAAGACGAACCGCTCTTTGTTCTTTAGTTTTGAGGTTTGTCTTCAGTGATAGCTGTGACGCAGGTCGCGTTATCTGATGACTGGAAACCTTCCCACTTAATAACTCCGCTCCCTCATTCTCTCCACTCTCCCCCTCCCACACCTGCCATCCCTGTACGGTCCTGGTGATACAGGCAGGTTGTGTGTGTTGACAACGGCAGACCCAGCGATCGAGCAGTGGGCGGGGGAAAAGACATGGGAAGAATAGTGAAGCCAAATGGCCAGCCATGTCTGCGGGATGAATAAAGGGAGATTGATTATGAGGATGTCACACTTCAATTGATGGGAGAGAGAGAGAGAGAGACGGAGTGAGATGGGTGGGGGTGTGGAAATGAATACATTTATGCATATGCATGTTGGAGGGTGACACAAGAATTGTGTGACGGCTTTAATTAAACTCAGCTGAGTCAGCCTCTGAGCTGCAGCTTCAATCACATTTTAATGAGCCACACACCCAGCAGAACACATGGAAGAAGGCCCGTTTCTTTAAACCTCCCCTCTTCTCTCTGTCTGCCTTTGGTTTGTGTGCGTGTGTGCGCGTGTGCGTGTGTGTGTGTGTGTGTGTGTGTGTGTGTGTGTGTGTGTGTGTGTGTGTGTGTGTGTATAATTCTAACCTTGAAAGCACCAGTCTTTGGCACGTTCCCAGTGACTTTCTCATGGATTTTGAGTGGGATAATAAGGTGAGCTGGGATGCTGCTGATCAATACTGTGGGCTTCTTTTATCTGGAACTGACAGATAAAACTGGCCCATCCCTGCCAATACTGGCAGACATGGCTTCACTTTGAATGGCGCCATTTTAACAGGCGCCATTGTGGGAACTGTTTAGCTAGAACTTTTCATTTGAACTTCAGAAGACCTGACTCATCTACTAAATATGTGCAAGCAGATGTTATGAGCTGATGTCTTCTTATCAGATACAGTGTGACCAGGATATGTTGGAAGATAAGCCAAATGAAGGAGTTTTTCAAGTCTATTCTCAGTAATTATTCCTCCTGTCCTGTTTACAATTTTACTGTGAGTGATAGAGTCCTGCATGGACACAAAACTTTCATAGTTAGAACAGGTTTAATTATTTGACTCTGCAATTCCCCCCAATTTAATGTGGACATTTAGAGCGTCTTTCATCTCATTGTTTTCATTTTTCACATCTTTATTATTTTGGTCCACTCTCATTGCTCACTGGCAAAAAAAAAAAAAAAAAAGCAGGAAAAAACCCCCAAGTGTATGTTGCCTGAACAGCACTGAACAGCAGACAAAGTTAGCAACTGGCTGGTGAACATAACAGAGAATTTAGCTGCTGAAGAGCCACATTTTTCACACTGGAGATTGTGAAGGTTAATAATAGATCTAAAAGAGAGTAAATATTGGATATTCGCCAGAGAAGTGTACTACAAAGTGAGATTAATGTGTTAACAAGGTATACTGAGCCTAAATTCAGAGTTTGCAATGTCGCAAAAGTGGCTCTTTTTCAACCTGACCTGATTGCTTATTATTTATCATAATATTGAATCAGTATTATGCATTTCACTTTAACTTGGCCAAAACTAAAGTGATTTCCACATATCCTTCATTATGGGTCAGTAGCATAATGTTTAAATATCCAGGATCAGGTTCAAAGTTTAAGAGCTCAAGAATGTGTTGTTGACATGTTAGAAATGAATGAATTAGTGGTAAAATGCTTAAATTAACTTTGTGTAAACTGTTCCTCTGGACTGAAGCGGCAGCAGGCAGTTGATCCATTTTGCAGAAAAAGAATCCCATGATGAACAAACGCCCCTTTTGATGGGAAGGCGCACAGAGCCTGATGAAGAAAATCTGGGTTAATAAAGAAAGTTGATAACCACTGTTGTTTATTTTCTTAATTAATTCTTTATTAATTTCCAGTAAACTGTACTGTTCACAATGATCTTTTATCCGTTTGTCATTGTGAGTGTCGACTTCGATCTTGAAGTTAATTGTCAAACTGTAAAATTTGAGGCATCCTTGCCAAATTGTTAATGTTTTGTGGTTATGTTAAAAGCAAACATCGGCCAATAAGTGTATATCTTTGACTCTTACAAGAAGGTATTGGAAGTCGCCCCAAAATCCAATATTGATTGAGCTTTAATTTCAGTACTAGTAATTAACGTACACACGTTATGTATCATATACTTTACAATGTAATTATGCTGACATTTAATGTACTTTAAGTGCTCTGTGTAATGATCTTCAGTTGATTGTATTTTAAGTAATCAGCAAGACTGTAAACTACTTGCATTCACAGTGATATTAATCCACCATGGTGGCACACATACACACATAAACACACACACACACACACACACACACGCAAACACACGCTCAAATGAAAATGTTCATGACCTCTTACTTGTATGTCTTCTCACTTTTATTACTGCAACTTTTCATGGTGAGAGCTCTGACATTTAGATGGAAACAGCCAATATCAACCCACTCTGACTTTCTCTGCCTGGCTTCTCAAAAAGAAGTGAGTGGGTGAGAGTTTCTGCAGCTCTCCTCCAGTGAATGCACTTTTTATACTTTTTTTATCATTAAGTGTGGCTGTATTTGTGTGTGTGTGTGTGTGTGTGTGTGTGTGTGTGTGTGTGTGTGTGTGTGTGTGTGTGTGTGTCCATATGGCACTCAGCATTCTGTTTGCCAGACCTGAAATTCTGTCTGCCGAGCTTTAGTATCACTTCCTGGGATACAGGAACTGCTTTACTTTGCCAGGAAGACTGTGGGATCCCCGGGGAGACGAGTTTTGTGAGGCTGTTAGCCGTCCAGCTGAAAGTTCGGACCACAGTTATGTATTCCATGGCTGCTCAATGGCAGAATAATGACTAAAAAACAGAAGAGTCATGACTACTTCCCACATGAACAGTGTTATACTGAGCCTGAGAAACTTTCACCTGATATAGCCCAGCCAGTGTGATATGTGTCACTGGCTGGACTTGTGGTCAATGCAAGGGGTCAATGCAAAGGGTTCTAAGGGTTGTATTGTACATGATCAGGTTGAATCATACGCTAATTGTATTTTTTAAGTTGCTGTATTTACAGTTGGTCCTCCAAACTAAACAACAAAATATCATATTTGTCCCTTTAAAGTTTATGTTTGCAATAATGTGTTTAACAACTCGCTATGTTTAGGAAAGATCCTGATTGGGGTTCAGATGACTGCCTCATTAAGGTTAGGGCACCCTCGTCGTCATGCAGTAATAAACATGAGCTAAGGTTAGGGAACAATTATGGTCATGCTGTCATAATTAGCACAGCTGATACAGGGCTTTGTTACTTGAACCGAAGACATTAAGAACGTGAACAGGATTGTAGTGAATAAAATTTTTTTGGTACTCTAAATGCCATCAATGATTTATTGATTCAATTTTCAATTCAATTTTGTTTGTATAGTGCCAAATCACAACAAAAGTTGTCTCAGGACACTTTCCAAATACAGCTGGTACAGGCCGAGCTCTTTTATCTACAGAGACCCAACAATTCCCTCATGAGCAAGCACTTGGCGACAGTGGCGAGGAAAAACTTCAAGAGAAAATAGTATTCCAAATGAAAACGTTGCAGCTCATAACGTGATATAATATGGCATTTAATATTAAGCTAGCTAGCTAGCTAGCAAACTAGCTGACATATGGAGGTAAGTCTTCATCATCCAGAACGCCAATGTGCCTCCTCTCCAGGTCCTCCAGCATAACTGATGTGCTCCCATGCCAGGCAAGGTTAGCTTAGCAGATGTCGAATTTACAACCTTTGTGGTGGAGATAAGAGTGAAACAATCATGGGTTGGATGCCTCATTTATTCACTGTGGTAGGAAGAAGAAGAAGAACGTGAAGAAGGTTTGCAGTGGAGATGGCTTTGCTGGATGTGTTAACTGATGAGGATCATTTTTCAGCTCACTTATCCAGCAGTGTCTCCATGTACAGGTCTTGAAATGGACAGCTCGGCACTGAAATGCTTTGCTGAAATCAATATTTGTGCCTTAGATTTCAAATTCAGCAGATGCACTGGCTGCTCTATTTGTGAATGAGTGTTTGTGTGTGTGCATGTGTGTGTCTTATTCACATTCTTACACTTGCTTCCCCCATCTTGCTTTAACAAGGACACTCAGCGAGGGAGTGAGAAAGGGTCACAATCTCCAGACTGTGGTATTCCTGAGTCAGATTTTAAAGCTGGCCTAGTTTCATACTTTTGCAGCGAAGGTCAAAGTAAAAGTTAACATTCTGTGAAGGTGTTGGTACATATACATGTATGCTGTGTGTGTGTGTGTGTGTGTGTGTGTGTGTGTGTATGTGTGTGTGGGGGGGTAATTTTCCCTTGACTGTTGTAATTTTCTGCGGAGGAAAAGAAAACTCTGGTTAAATACAGCAGGGGGTGATCTGATTACTAACGAGAAGCAGAGCGCAGACCTCTGCCAAGGCCAATTAGTCCACTCTTCTGTGACGACCCGACACTTTTCTATTTCGTTTCTTAGCATTTGCTGTGATGACGCTCGATAAGTGACACTCCTGTTAACTTGAAATTAAGAGACAGAGGATCAGAGTGACATGTGTTTCAGTCCAAAAGCACAAACTTCACAGTCAATATTATTGCTCGATCTTGTGAAGCGTCAAGTTTGAACATTTTTCCCCGATGATTGATGACGTTTCACATTTGGGTTTGTTACATTTAGGTTGTAACAAAAAAGATTTGTTACAATTGTGATGTTACAGTTGTACAGGTTCTCCCATGAAACCACTGTCCCTGAATGCTCCACAACTGCAAGTCTATGCAGTTCATATCCGTGTTGTGATGTGGAGTCATCATATTTTTACAAATGACTATGCTTTGTCACTATTGAACTTAACTACCATTGACTGGATTTTAAGATGTATGTGCCCAAATACAATATCTGGCAACATGAATGAAAGTGAAAAATAATGAGTGATTCGGACCTGCTCCAAAATTTGACAGGTTCTTTCTTGGCCTAGGCTACGCTCTTCAGGCTACACTGAAAATTGGGCAAGTAGTCTTTCTGTAATCCTGCTGACAGACAAACAAACTGAACCGCGGAGGTAATAACATACTAACACATTTAATTACAACCCTCATGAAACATTGGTGTGTTCTGTGTGTTTTTGTTGTGTGTGTTAACTTCCTTAACATACTTAACATGGTGATTTGATGGAAGCTATAATTTTAGTACTTAGTAATTTTAGTACTTCTTAGCAGCCATGCAGTGATTTTGTTAGCAATTGCTTGCACACAAACGTGTATTATGTGTTGGTGTGTTTAGTGTGTATGTGTGCGAGACAAACAGCATCAGGAAGTCAATTTGTAAGCTAACATGCTGTATTAATTTGCTGTTTTCCTGTCATGTCTGATCCTTTTCTTTCACTGATGGTACAAAAGGTAAGTCTGTATTTTCTATTTGTTTATTGTCTTGTTGTTTAGTGTGTTTGAGGGAGTAACAAAGAGATGAAAAGCTCTAATCATGGAGTCATCTGTACATAATATCGCTGATAGCTGTCAAGCAGTAAATTGCATCACAAATGTGATGCTTACATTTTAATGAGTGTCTTTGTGTGTGTGTGTGTGTGTGTGTGTGTGTGTGTGTGTGTTTCTGACATAGGCTACTTTCAGGGACACATTTCAGACTAATCACCATTTAATTGGGGATGGCTTGTCCAACTGGGGACAAAAGTCATGTCTCCATTTGGGAAAAAGCAGATTTTTGGGTCAGTGGTCAAGGTTGGGGTTGGGGTTAGGCAAGTTAGGGTTAGAGAAAGTCTGTGTAATATCCCCAAAAGTCAATGTGTGTGTGTGTGTGTGTGTGTGTGTGTGTGTGTGTGTGTGTGTGCGTGTCTGTGTGACAAAAAGAGTGTGTGGTGTTGGGGTGTAATTGTGACTTCAGGCATTTGCGCTCTTTATTCTAACCTGGGTTACACACACAAACACACACATAAACACACACACACAATCGTGTTTCCATCACTCTTGGGGACATTACATAGACTTACATTCATTTCCTGGAGACTTACTCTAACCATAACCAGTACTTGTCTAACCCTTCCCCTGATCTTAACTTAAACCAAATCTTACCCTAACCTTAACCCAAGTCTTCACCCTAAAATTGAATGATTTACATTAAAGTGCATTTTGTCCCCATAAGGAAGGTGAGTCCCCACAATGTGACCGTCTCAATAGATGTATGTCCTCACAAAGTAAGGAATACATGGCTACACACACACAGATCTGTGCCAGTGGCGAGGTGGTCTGTCACCTTTGAGCATGTAAGTGTGTTGGTATGTGTCTTAGCAGGCACAGCGTTGGTTACTACAGTGTCGGCCTCCAGGCTTGAGTGTGGCAGCTGAGACTTGTAGCTCTGTGCTCGGCTCTCCCCTGAGCCTCCACACTCACAGTACAGTTTGATTTCACCACAGACAGTACAAACTCTTCATCCTCTAGTCTGACATCTGTGAACTGGCACAGTCGACCAATAACACTGCTGCATTGTTTGGACTTGGGTGATGATGATGTCTCCTGCTTGCACCACACATTACCACTGCACTGGGTGTGGCATTCCTGATATGGGTGTTGTGAATGTCCCACTGACAGTGATCAACTCTTCACTCTTATTCGGACATGACACACAGTCTGAAAAGCCAGCAGGATACTTTTGCATAAAAGTCAAATATTCCTCATAATATTATACTGACTCATGTCAAGCATGTTACTTTTTGATATGGTTTGAAATTAATAATCACTGCATTACAGTAACTATAACTATATTAAATTAGAATATTTTGAAATACAGTGATCAGAGAAATGACAGAAAATACTTGGAAATATGATAAAGTCACTGAACACTAGCAGTTAAGTTCTTAGTCCTTATAGAGGTTTGAAAAGGAAATGATAAACTAAATAAAAGTAAATCTAGCAATGTGGAATGTTCATTCATTTATGTTTTATGTTTCAGTGCAGTATAGTAAAGCCATTTCCCATCAGCACAATGTTTACCTCTGAAACACAATCTGAACCAGTAGGCTGTAAAGTTCATTTATCAAGAGGGGCCTCTTTATATATTTACTGTCTTTATGTCCTGGGTGGATCTGTCCAAGTAATAGAAAACCACTATCAAGGCTATGGGTTACTGGTGGAGCATTAAATTATTCTTTTCATGTAGTATTGCAGTACAATAGTACACATTTCCTGCTGCATTCTTGACACAGAAGTACAATAATCCATACCACATTTCCTGCTTAATTGTTATTTCTTATACCAGATTAAATAAACTTGGGTAAATGAGCCACTTTAGAGACAAACAGGGAGGCTGTAGCTCAGTTGTTCTTCATCTGATGATGAGTTAAACATTATCATGAGTTCCTCCCCTTTTCGTTTTGCTGCTCTGGACAAAAATGCATCAAAACTAAATAAGATAAAACAAGATAATCCTTTATTGATACCTCTGAGGGGAAACTCATGAAAGTGGGAAAATTTGGAAATATGGCCATAAATGAGACAGATTTTTCTTGTTTTGTTTTTTAAGACAATATTGGACGCCTTTAATTAGGCTGTTTGCTGAAGTAAATATGATTTGTTTATCTAACTGCTTGAAAGAGAAAGGTTCATAACAGCATGCATCTCATTATTATCAGTTATTACTATAGTGCCTTAACTTTACCAACGTCTGCACTGCGCATATACCCTGATACTGCCGTCAAACGAGAGGCCAGTGAGTTTTGACACGACCCTTTTAAAGGCAATGTGCGTTTACTGAGCTTTTATTGTGCCTTTTATACCTGAAACAAGTATAGATGCTTAGAGTGGTGAAGAGGAAAGAAAAGCTTGTTTGCAGTGTTCATTGTGTCAATAACAGCACATCAGCAGTTTTACAAAGCGTCCCTGAGCCCATGCAGTAATCTCCATTACACAGTCATGTGTTCACAAAGTGGTGAACAAGTTAACAAACTCTGTTTTATTTCTGTTTTACGTCCCATTTTTTGGATCCAGGGTTGTAGAAGTGAAGGAAATAGCCAAACGTGCCAGGAGAGGAAGGGAAGACCAAGAGCCAAACAGAAGAGTATGAGTTTTGAAAGTGACAGCTCCATTACTGCTATCATCCATTAATAACCAGCCACATCATTAGTGTGAGAAATGAATCCAGGCGCTTGCTGAGACAAACAAACACAATGCTAATCTCTGTTATCAAACAGAGTGTCAACAGCCTGACATAAATGAGGGGAATGGAAAGTGAGTGGAGAGGTCAGGATGGAGAGAAAGAGGAGAAGGTGATGCAGAAGATGACGAGCGGAGAGGGTTTGTGACAGACAAATGAAAAGCTGACAAATGGAAATCGATTTTGAAGATATCATGACAGGGTAATGAGAGTGAGAGGGGAGACGCAGAACAGGACTTTCTTTAAATTTGGACAATGACAGCTCCATTATTTCCAACGTATGTGAAGAGCCAGCTAAGTCATTAGTGGTAGAAATGAGTCCTGCAGTGTGCAGACAAACAAACACAGAGCTGATCTCGAGCCTCAAACAGAGTGCCAATCAACTGTGTTTGGATGAATGGTAATTAAACTGTAAGCGGGGCACAAAGAGGAAGAAGTGGTCTGTGGTCTGTCCTGTGTGTCTCTTTGATGCATCATTACCAGAGGGGAGTCAACCAATCACATTTCAGGGAGAAAAGCCTGTTTCCTCTCTCTCCTTCACCCCATCTATCTACTTCTTAGCCTTTCTTTCACTTCACTCTTTCACTGTCTTTCACACGTTTTTATGTCGGCCTGCCACTGCCTTTCTATTACATTATTCTCTTTTTTTTCTATAATTGCTCTATTATCAGCCTTACCCGTGCCTTACACACTTCCAAGCAGTCTTTCTTTCTGTGTCTTGGAAAAGGAGAATCATACAATGGTACTTGATAGTTTTGAAGTACAATAACAGATTTTCTGCTGATGGGCAAGGACAAAACCTACAAATGTGTCTGTCTGTGCCTGCGGGCAAGTTGTTTGTGTGTGTGTGTGTGTGTGTGTGTGTGTGTGTGTGTGCGCGTGCGCACTCATGCCAATAGATGACAGTAAAGTGGACAACAGCTGCAAACAAAGTCTGCAGGCGTCGGAAAAATTGGATCTTTGCAGCATTGAACCACAGAGGTGGAATATAAAGCAATAAATACAACAATATAATACAAAGAAAAAAGGGAATATAAAAATCATGGAGGGACGTAAACAGAGAAGCAAATGCAACCAATAATTTCAACACTTTTATTTGGGATTTATATCATGTATATTTGTGCTTGCTGCTTGTTTTGTTTGCCCCCCCCCCCCCAAAAAAAAATACAATTTATAAGCCTGTAATTCTTCTATGTGTATCTAAAATCATTTTAATTTCCTGCCATGATGCAAATGAAGCAGCACAATAGTCAGGGTGTTGATTTGTCTAAAAGACCCAAGATGAATGTGGTTGGCTGATAGCTGCAGAGTAATTAGAATTTCTGATTGCAGATCTCAACGCGGCAGGGAGCGTTTAGTTCTTCTGAAAGCCAGAGCTGTAAAATGCTCTTTGACTTCATCCCTGACATTATCAACTGTTGACAGAATATGATGGCAAACAAATTAAAACAAGATCTGCACCTTAGAGTATGGAGTGTAATGAGTGTAGCTTTAATATGTCACCTGAAAGGGCTTTTTATGTGTGTGTGTGTGTGTGTGTGTGTGTCATTGGGAACATCAGCATTTTCTGGTATCAGTGCTACACAGACACACAGACTAACTTTTGGGGAAATTGCATTGACTTCATTTCCATGAGAATTACAGTATATTAACTATAACTGTAACCAATAATTGCTTAACCCTAACCCCTACTCTAACCTTAACCCTAAAATTTAATGATTCACATTACGAGGACTTGTGTGGTTGTCCTCACACACACACACACACACACACACACACACACACTCATGCAATAATGTACAAAACAACTCTTTTGATCTGTCTGATTCTGCTTTGTGGTGCAGAGTATTGGATTTGTGTTTGGAGCCAGCCTGAGGCCTTATTACTGCATTGTCATCACAGATACTTACACACACACACACACACACACACACACACACACACACACACAAGCACACACACATACACATATAGAAAGGTGTGACCAATTAATTTTTCCAATATTTTGGTGACCAGAAGCAGAAGTGCAGCCCAGGCACTGAGCAGGCTGAGCACATTATTAGTAGGAGGAATACAGTATCAGAAGGTGGAGTCGGGGCGAGCTTCAATATAATGACCAATCACATCAGCTCCTCTCATCTCCTTTAATTGCAGCAGACAGTTTTGTAATGAGCGAGGAGGAGAGTCCAGGTCAGGCTCTCATCAGAAAAGCTTCTCTGGGAGCAGCGAGACTACAATTATAGAAACTTGTGTTTCATTATTACTGTCTGTATTTCTTGTTTAATTAAGCGATTAACACATAGGAGTTGCTTTCAGTGTGTCATACTTTTACATGTGCCTAATGATCCCACTCCTGTGAATACTGTCACTTTAACAATAGTCTTGCATAAACAGGGAGCTCCCAGTTCTATTTCAATCTTATTTTGAGCATAGAGGACATACAGTAGAGTTTGGAGCTTTGTTAGCAATATGCATGGAAGGTCTCACCAGTCTAAGGTTTTCTATTCTGTTAGCCTGTGGTGCTGTGTAACTAATTACAAGGTGCACATACTGTTTGACCTGTATATGCTCAAATCATAAACTGCAATTGGAAAAGTGCTTTGCTGTTGCATAATGGCAACAGTATTTACTCAGCTGAAAGGAAAAACTCAGAGCAAAGAGTCATGGATGACATTATTTGTAATCAACCATTAATCTAACCCAGAGGAGGCCTCAATTGCATTAAAAATGTAATTTGATATGCATTTCTGGAGAATCTGAACGTGTATGTTTACATGCACTGAACTGGAGGAAAAATGTAAATCAAATTGAGAGCCACAAAGCTCATATCACATACATTAAAGAGCTTTATTGTGTTGAGGGCTGTGTGTGCGGCCACACCGATTAAGCAGCAAAAATTGCTCTTTGTGCTCGCGTTCTTTGTGTTTGTGTTAAGAGGTGGTGAAAGCGAGCTGAAACACAACCGAAATTTCATGCCAAAAGGAGAACTGAAATTGCACTTTGCCGCCCGATTTGCATAAACACAACCTCCATCCACCTCAGTGCAAAATGGCTTGTTTGAAGCCATGATTTCAGGGCACGGGCACAAAAGGACAGACTTGTGCCAATGAAAACGGCATTGCAACGGGGTTTGTGCTGCTGTCGCCTCTGCCCCGGCAGGAAATAGAGGTCTAAATATGTTCCTCTCCAGCTCAAGTCTGGAGCTGCTCCTCTTTGGCTGTATCACTGCACTGCTGCTCTCTGCTGCATTTTTTTATTCTACAGAATATTTATAGACTATTTTCCGTTCAGGACCTCTCTGTCATCTCTATGTTTGCTTACTTGCTGAGATGATCCCATGAGATTTGAGTGTGTGTCATTGGGGAGCCCGGTGTCCTGATGAAAAAATGATTTAATCGTGGTGTTTCACAGGAGCCTGTGCATGCGTGTGTGCGTGCATGTGTGTGTGTCTGTGTTAATACCGTCGTCCTTTGCTGTCCTTCATTTTCAAATGAAATGGGTATTGCTTCAATCCTAAATTTAAAAAAATGAAAATGGATTGGTGGAGAATGGGGGGAAAAAAGATCCCTACTGTGAATAAAAGAACCTTGAAATTACAGTATTACACAGCAGATTCCCCACTCAGCCCCCGCAGGCATTGTTCCTGAACTATTTCATCTGTGGCACTATTTCTCAACTCCGCCTTGATCTCTGACCTTGTGTGACACTCGTCATGAGCCTCACTTTGATTTATTTACTTGTCTTCTGTCGCTGCGTTCTTTGACAAGGCACGCTACAGCAGCGAAACACATCCATCCCAGTAGATATGAGAAGAGAGAAAAACATCCAGTTACTGCAACTAAACAGCTGTCTTGGGTGGAAACATCTAAAGAATAATTTGACTAGTGCTGTGCTAATAGAAAATACGGATAGCCAAATTAAAGAGAGAATTAGCGGGGTGCTGCCTGTGTTATCAAATTGATGTTTTTGTTTGTTTGTTTGTTTGCTTTTTAGGCATTTAACATTTAGTTGTAATCTAGGGGATTTAATTACCATTAAATCTTGTGGCTGTACAAGCTACAAGCAAGTCCCAACATGTACTAAATGCCCCCATTTGCCACCAACGAGGAAAGGATGCAGGCTTTATCTGAACCCCGGGGAGCTCGACCAGCGGCCTGTGCAGGCAACTTGATTAAAATAGAAGCACATTGATCCGTCATAGCAAAAAACATCTGGACAAGGCTGAAGTTGCAATTGGGTGAGGTCTCTCAGGTAGCGTAGCATCGTGTTTATTCGCAAATACAAGTACAAAAGCACAAGAGGAGCGCACACACGATAGGCACCGTAAAGTCAGATGTGACATCAGATAGAGTAATGCACAAAACTCTTTCATTACATGAAAAGGTGTTTTATCAGTGCTTTTAGAGCTGACTGTCATAGTGACCGTGGGCACCTGCTGCAAGTGGTCCTCTTTTGTTCGTCAGTGACAATAAACATGGAGCTTGCAACCATTCATGGACACAATGACTAAAAAATCTGTTTTCTGGAATAATTCCAGGCGTACTATTAGAGTAACTAAGGGCACTTCAATATGAGAAGGCACTACTTCTCTAAACAACAGAAAGGAAAACATGCCAGTGCTTCAAATCCTATTCCAAGGATATTTTTAATCTATAATTTTGTTCTTATCATACTATTCATATTGAACATGTCATCTCCTTATTTTGCTCTTAAGGCCTGAACATCACACCGTCTATTCTTATAATCTGAAGTGCTCATTCAGTAAAAGAGGAAACTAAAAGCATGCGTTTCAATAGGCTGTGTGTTCATGGTTGTGCCCAAAAAATGTTGTCCTTGATGCAGTTAAAGCCTGATACAATTGAGGTATTAAAAGGAGCTGCAAGTTGCTTTGTCTTGCTTTATGAATAAGATCTTTTGCTGGGTATTGGGAGCAGGGGGGGGGCTGAAATCTGTATTTGAAACAGACCTCCGAACAGGAAAAGCCGCCAATGAGCACATGTTGTCGTCGGCCTGCAGCCATATGGAGCTTAATGTGTTGTCACGCTGAGAGATAAAACAGAGCTCATTGACTTATCTACACTTTTAACAAGTGTACTCCAGAGAAAATAGAAGCTCCCTTTCATCCCTACACAAATCTTTCCCACAATACACACTTGGATTTTGGATTTTGGCAAACATGTTCAGCTGGCTTTTTAGCACTGTGTTATTGCATAAATCAGTACCTTCAATTTGTAAAGCAAATTAGCTGCCACTGTGTGCTCTTTAACCTCAGTTGTCACATCTTGTGGTTGTGTGTTCTTGCAGGATCAGATCCTGAATTTTTCCATCTTGATAGTGCGTTTTTCTTTTTGCTTCACCTTGATGCCCTGGGCTGCAAATTTGTTGGGACTAAAGAGGAAGCAGGCTGCAACGTTCACTTATTAGTGGGGTTGAAGGGAAGGTTTTGGCAGCCCAGCTAAAGGGGAGTTACGGTATTCAAGATTGGAGATGATAAGAGTTTGGACATGTTGTGTAACATCACACCAAGGCACTTGGCAGTCTGGCCAGGACTTGCTGTCATGTTGTCAGCTGTGATGGAAAGCTCTTGAAGCAGATAAGATTCACATGGGAAAAGAGCAGCTTGGTTTTGGCAGTCAACATCGAGCTTCAGGTGGCGGGAAGCCGTCCAGCTGGACTCAAAATGTCACCTCAGTGAGCAGAAATTCTACCTCATCAGACTGTGTCACAGAGTTGGCTGATACCTTAAGATTTTCCAACCAGCGACCATCAGCCCAAAAACTGGCCAATATACAAATGGCAAACGAATATATTTGTACAGGTGTGAGTGCATGTAGCGATCCCTGTTCACTACATTCATTTGTTATTCTCACAAATGAACAAACTAAACTCACAAAATTGTTTTGGTAGGTCAAAAAGGACCCAAATGCTTAACGCCAAGGCTGGCAGGTTGGGGAACAAAGAGCAACCTTCAAGAACCAAAGCTGAATCCACACAAACAAAACAGTCAGACAAAAACAGCAGGAGCAGGCAGGGCAAATCCAAAAAACAAAGACGAAATGCAAATGACCAAGGTAAGAACAAGCCTGTAAGGCACAAGCAGGAGACAGGTGCAGGTCAAGGGAACAAATGCAGGTGACCTGACAACTGAAAGAGGGGAAACACACTGACTAAATACACAAGAGAGGGAAGACTAACGAGGGACAGGTGAAACTGCTCCACTATCACAAGGGCGGGAAAGAGACAAAGGCAGGAAGTAAAACAAAACACAGCACGTGAGGAGAAACTCTTTCAACGTAAGACAGGAAATGACTAAAACCCAAAACAATGATTAAAAAGGTCAAGAAAGGATCTGTTCTTCTACCTGTTGTCACCTATTAAACAGACAAATACAGACGAACACCTCGTCAGTTCTCGCTGCCTCTCTCTGCTCGACTCTTTGTGCTACTGAGTTATCTTGCTGACGGCGAGTGTGAAGCTGAGCAGCGGACCTCTCGCTTGTTCTTTGGAGGCAGACCATTAAATTAGCAAAATAAAATGACAAGAATCACCCAGAAAAACCGAGCGGAGATTAACTCAGTCAGTGACTGAGTCAGTATATTTGTCCAATCTCCCAACTGCCATCAGCATAAATTCACATTTGACTTTCGTGTGGCATTTTGCCCCCATGTCTTCACAAGCCTCGATGTTATCGATTATAGAGTATTTCTTTAAGGAATTCAGCAAAAACGGCAAAAAAAAATCACCCAATTCATCTTCTCAAATATTAAGATTTCCGTGTCAGTAAACTGAACGTCTTTGGGTTTTTGCATCCCTCCTTTATCCTATCTTCTCTAAAACCTTTCAGTCAGAACAATTTCCAACATCTTTTTTTTCAGTATTGAGCACATCTTCTCTCGCTGCTGCACTGACACGTATATTCTCTGCCCCGCACACTCACACACACTCACACACACTCACACACGCTCAGATGCACAGTTACAAACACAACAGCAAACGTGCAGTCTCACAGGCATACAAAATGTAAAAGAGGTTCCCCCGCGTCAGTCACATTTGCACGTGGTGAAGTGAAGAAAAAAAGGAACTACAGCCTTAAAATGAAGATAAATACCTTCACATCCATTTCAATTACTTTTCCACTCTACTATCAGCATTTTGATTCTCGTCGCTGTCAGTTTTATGATTATGATGCCGATTACGGTGATCATAACTGTTGTGATGATGGTGATGATGATTGCGTTTGTGATTGGTTTGCTTATCGACTGTGGCCGTGTCACAGGCGCAATCTTTCAACCGCTCCACTTGTTCCGTGTGGAATTTGCAGGCTGGAGCAGAGAAGGAGGAGCTTTAACTGGTCTGTTCCAGATGGAAGAGGCAGGGAGACGTCAAACCAACGGGGAGGTGTTTCCATGACAGGGTTTCAATTGGGTGTGTGGATAGATGTGGAGGAGGTGGCATAAAATAGTATTTTTAAAATACGATTAAATATGAAATGATAAAACGTAGATATAAGTATGAAACTCAGATGTATGGGAGAGTGGGCAATGTACAAAACTGCCAAAATTAGACTTTCCATCAAAATTATGGGAAAAAAATTAAAGAACAGATGAAAACTGAATTATTATATTATGTATTATTATAGTGTATAAGACATTTGCAAGAGCTGCAGAATGGCTCTGCTAATGCCTATTTTGTATCAATCTCCTTAATTGCCAGAAGACATATCGATGGTGCCTGTTGAGCCAGATTGTGCAATGATTTTTTTCTTTCCTGCTCAGAAGGTTTTATTACATTAATTCAGCTGCAGTACATTTCATTTATATTACTGTACAACTGTAATTTCTATTTGTAAGTTGAGAGCTCCACGTCTGTCTCTCTGCGGGAGAATGTAACTTTTGCTTAACAGTGGTATTTGTAGCCACAAGAGATACTTATCTACCAAAAGTTTGCTAAAAATGAGCTAGCATTAGCCACCATAAGCTAGTGGTCATAGCAGACCAAGTGAGGCTGTAGCAGCAAAACCCCTGAGCATACTGAGATAAGCGAAGGTGAATTTTATTCCTTATGAATTTAACATTTCATCTGCAAGACGAAGAATGTTATGACCTCTCTCATAAAATAGTGTCTTGCTTTAACTCGTGTCCCTGCAGATTTGAGTCCTACACTGTTCATCATGCTTCCTGTTCAGGTACACGTTCAGAAATGGAGAAAGAAAAGCAAAAAGGGCGAGAGAATAAAGCAGAGGGACTAATAATCAGAAAACAACTCTTCTACAGAAAATGCTCCTCATGTTTCACACATGATGCTTTGTGAATTGGGTGTGAATAGCTCAAAGTGCGCCCCTACAAGAAAAGAGGGTAAACCCGCACACATGCACAGAAACACACAGACACACAGAGGTTAAGACCTGTAATCACAACAATAATTTGTGGAGGATAAGAAGAGCACGGTAGAGGAAAATAAACAAAGAGCGGGAAAAAAAAAAAATGCCAGCTTGTGAATGTTGCCTCTGCATGCAGGAGCTCAAATCTCATTTAACAGCTGTTAGGAAGAAAGGAAAAGAAGCGACGGATGTAAGGAAGAAAAGATGACATGATAAATAGATGTGTTGGGGTTTTATGTCATCAGCTGGCTTTCCAGAAGGGAAAGGAAATGACTAGTGAATGGAAAAGATGACAACAATGATAACTAGCAGCGGAAATGTGTCCCTAGTCGCTTTCTTTTCCGTTATTGGCAAATAGCTTAATACGTTCCAAATGAAAATGATGAAAAACAGACTGTATGTCATCATGCATTCACCATGGATCTTATTTGATAAAGAGTCTGCAGATAACCGACCTGACAGGCCAACACAGCGCGCCTCAGTCCTCGCACTGACTGTCAAACAGGCTGTCTGTCTAAGTGAATGATGTAGATCTTGTTAGCTATTCACAGCAGCTCTCTTAACGTCGCACTCCTGACTCGAGAGCTTCAACCAAAACAAATCTGCATTTACAGCAGGGTTTCTGCCAATGTTAAGCTCCTCCGTCACTCCGACTGAATTACCGAACCAACACCATGACAGGAAGGGTGTGTGAGGGGCGTGGGGAGTTCTTTACAGGGTTCTCAACATCTCAATCCGGAGAGATTTTGTATAAAAGCTTCAAGCACTGATGGCTGTAAAAATCCACTGATTGCTCCACAGAGGGGATTCGCTGTTGTTTAAAGTGAGTGCTTCGAGCCTCAGTATTTACTCAGTATCTTTAGCATCAGCCTCATGTTTTCAGTCTACTTATACTGATCTTGTAATTACACAGTGAGCAAGATGGATTTTAATGGAAGCATTAAGGCTGACTTGACTGATATAAGTGGATATAAAATGGTAAATAAGCCACTGCACTCTGTCGCTACCTCGTGTAAAAATACAAGGTCTTCCAGTGAGCAGCTGGAGAGACTCAAGTTGATGGGGCATGTAAAAACACCTCCTCTGCAGCGCGGCTGAAAGACGAGCAACTAGACTGATATTTTGGTTCAGAACTGAGAGCAGAGAGAGCAGTGAAAGCGTTTACTTATCCCAGTGAGTTCACTTTCACTGTTGCACACACATGTAAAATTCAGAGTAATTAACATTGTGAATGACTCAATAATTACAACATGGACTTTCAGATCAGAGCACATAGTTTGGCTGTTAAATCACCATCTGGAGAAAGTGGAATGTATGACATCATTAGACCGCATTCCACAATCGAACAGTGCTGTCACAAGGAGTTAGGACAGAACATGCTGTTAGTGGAAATGAACCATGAAGACAAGACCTCATTTGCACCTGGTATTAAAATGCGATCTGATCTGTATCCAGACACATTATGCAGATAAGGAAAACTGATGTTAATACAAGGTGTAAATGAGTCTTGATTGGATCTGCCTGACCACGTCTTATTGGGGGCAGTCTCACTTGCATTGTGTTTGGAAATGCAATCTGTACAACGCAAAGGCATCTGTATGCAATATTGATAGGCTATAGATATTTGTTTTTAGCATACATAAAATATAGGTTGTGCTCCAAATTTAGAGAGCAGGCAAGCAAGAAGGCTGAAACAGACACCACGCTAATCACTGTTTATATGGCCATTCTGTAGCATGAAAGTCCCAAAAGATGCATAATTCAACAGAACTGCATGAAAAATGAGAGCAATATGGGTGGGAAATGAACGATATAGAGTAAGAAATAACTGTTAACAAGGCATATAGTTTATCTAGTCAGAGAGTAGCCAACCAGCACTGCAACACAAACTGACACTTTTTTTTTTTTTTTATTAAGACTTTGTAGTAGACGATGTTTCAGAAAGTTTATTCTGAAACATAGTTTCTCGTAATTCATCAACTGACAAAGCTAATATTTTAAGGGAGTCTGGACAGGACTTTCTCAAATTACTCATATGCAGTTTCTGCTCTGGAAGACAAACACAAGAGATTGGATCAAGATTGGATCATTTTTGTCCAGATATAGGCAGATACAGAATACAGATCCTATTTTGATACCGGGTGTAAAGAGGTGTGAGTCTGCTAAGTGCTGAACACACTTTGAACTTAGGTAACCCTCCTCCTACTATTAAGGCATAACAAAGATGCCACGTTACAATTACTTAGTGTTACTGTATTGATAGCCTGTCTTCATCTGGAAAGAACCAATCACACAGAGATGCCAACAGTAAAGGAACCAATCATCACATCAGTCAGTCGGTCTTCATTTTGCACAATAACATGCGCACACCTGTCACTTAGTGTGCATGAGCTCAAGACAGGTTTTGTAAAAGCAATCCAACAGTTGAATATTATTTGGTCTTACCTCTTTACTGACCGTTTATTAGTAGCAGTCAAAGATGGATAAATGGATGGATGGCTGTGGTGGTCCAAGCTAAATTTATGTTTAAGTTTTGACAGGCAATTGTCTTTCATTTGCGAGTTTGGCCCCTGAATGTTACGTCCAGCATTTACTCTCTTTTAGTTCAGTTTTTGGTCTCTTCCAGGTCCTAAGGGAAATATCTGGCTCCTTAGGTGATAAATGCTCCACAATCTTCACTTAGTCAGTTTGCCATTGTGTGCTGGGGTAAGCTACGGTGGGTTTTTTTAAACCTTTGTCACTAAAAGCAGCTGCTGCCGAAAACAACACTGTAACAGAGGTGACAGTGAGCCAAAACAGTAAAGCTGTGGGTATGACAGCTAAACAATGAGCTGAAACTCACTGTAAAGCTCAATAAAGGCGGGTGGAGCTGCAGATTCATGTGATAATTGTCCGTAGGGTCATCATTATGAGCAACATTGTGCCATTGTTTTCGCATTATCATCTGATGCATTGTTATTAGATAAATGTGATTCTATCTTCCTCTTCTTCTCCTACCAAAAACTACAGTGACGGGGCTGCTGGCTGACAGGGCATCAGGTATAGGGTGCACATTTACACACAGGATCAGACAAAGCAATTCCAACAGTTTATTAGTAGCAGTCAAGGATGGATAAGCAGATGGATGGCTGTGGTTGTTCAAGGTGAATCTAAGCATAGAGACTTGTGATTTAACACCCAGTTTTTACAGCATTTGAGTGAGAGGAAACCAGATCTTTCTTCCTGTTACATTAAAAGCACCTGTAAGGATGTCAGTCAACAACGGTAATGAAGTACCAGTCAATATTTAACATGTGCATCAGTTTTGGTATGGTTTGAAAACACTGTGCTTTGCTCCAGTGCTTTTAGTTTGTTGAAAATAGAGTGGTTCACATGCACAGCAACCTGAAGCAGGAAGTATTCAGATTCAATGTATTTCACAGTCAGTTTAACACTGAATATCAAGGGACACAAATTATCTTTCTTTTGTAATACCTCTCCCAATATGATGTCAAATAGACTTTATTTGTTCTTTTTGAAAGCTATCGTCTTTCAAATCCGTCAATCCATGAATCCAAGTTCCTAATAGATATCATATTTATGACGTTTATCTCTTGTACAGTAGATTCTTTACAAAGTTTTATATTGAATTAAATGCACATTCATTGACCATAATATCTCTTCAATTACCTCATTATAAATTGATAGGTATCTTAGCAAAGTCTGCATTAGTCAGACAAAATTTGTTTTGCAAATCAGCCCAAGGAATGAATTCATTTCCATTAATTAAATCATTAACAGTTTCTGTCTCTCCGTGTGAGCCAGCTCAATGATACATTTTGAAGAGCTATCCACAGAGTATTTCTTTGGCACTGACATCAGCTCACTCAAAACACTCTAGAAGCGTAAACTTGATGTATTTTTCCTTCTAAAATATATATGAGAAGAGGTTTTGAGGAGAGATTTGTGCATGTTCCACACAAATCCATTGCTCTGCTGTTGTGTTTCTAACTATTTGGCATTATATTGGTATATTGGCTGTTGGTAAAAAGTGGCAAGATGATATAAGTGTAGGTCTGGCACATTAAATCCCTCCTCCAAATTTGGAAAATGTAAAACACTCCTTTTGTTCTATTTTTTTCCCTCATGTATCATCTGTAATGATGCTTATTTAAAGATCACATCCTAAGCACACATCCTAAGTATTTAACACTGATTGTCCAAGTATATGAATGTTGTAAGTCCTGTGTTTTTATGTTTCCCAGCTGCCATTATTTCTGTTTTTTCCACATTCCCTCAAGTTAGCTGAGTACATCAAAAGATCATCGGCAAATAAATGAAGTTTATATTGATGTTTATCACTGCTGACACCAGTAGCTTTTGAATCTTGTCTGATTCTCCCTGCGAGTGCTGCTATTGCTCAAGCAAAAAAGAGTGGCTACCAAAAAACATATGACTTTCTTAATACTTTCTGACTGCACTATACATCATCACAAATGGGTGAACAAAATAATTGGGTTTGTATATGATCAGAAACCATTGCAAATCCTTGTCTCACCTCTGAAGGGTACAATAAGGCATCTATTGACCAGTGGAAGCAATGGGAGGGCTCGTCTCCCAGGAGGGCTCATTAAATTTGATTTGTTTTCGTTAACTCAGAATAAAGAAGAGAGACCTTTCTCTGTGTCATTTCAGACGTGACTCAGATTCAAGTAATCGAGTTAGGACCCCTCCATACAGTACACTCACTCAGAGACGGCTGTAATGTTCCGATAGAAAATAGTAATCGTACTCGATCATCGCATCACCTCCGCAGAGTGAAAACACATCCTTCAGCCAATCAGTGTTGAGATCACCCGGTTGGAAGGGCCAATCCCCATGTGGGCTTGTTAGGGACCTGGTGTTGTTTGTTTGTCGAGAGGCAAGAGAGAGGGAGAGAGAGTTGAGATAATGGCAGGTTAGACTGATAGAGGCGATGAGGAAAACACAGCAATTTTGTGTGGGTGTGGCTCTGTCTCTCCTTTCGGTGTCTGAGGAGGGTAATGCGCCCGCATCGGTGTTGCTCTCTTCCAATGTGAGAAATGGTTCAGTGACAATAGGGGAAGAGACAGAAAGAAAATATTGGTTAAGAAGGACTTGCTTGAAATGTTGTGATGCTGCTGTCAGTGCGGTTTCTGAGGTCTGGTACCAAAGTGATAGTGTTTACAGTACCTTACTTCGAGAAATATATTCAAGGTTTTCTGAACTATCTCTCGCATTTAACAAAAGGAGTTGTCAAAAGCTGACTTTGTCGAAACACTAGAACTTAAAAGCGTGTATGTCATTTCTGCGTCGTGTATTAAAGTTTAAGGCATGTTACTTTTCTACTTGTTCGTCAACTTCCTTCCTCACTCTCAGATGAATCATCTGTTGTTTCTCCTGAAGTTATTGCTACTATAGTGGTTAAAGGGGATATGATGATTCCAGGTGGCCAAATGAAACACACTGTGACCTTGAAGGAAATTACAGATTTGTCTTGGTTTGAACATTTGTGGAAACATTTGGGATAATGTAAGTAACTCAACAAAACATAGAACATAATTCTATTCGTTTTTAGGCATTTTAATGCAGAAATGTTACATGTTATACAGTAAATTTAATAAAATGGCCCAAATCATCAAAGAACAAATAAACAAGACCAAACATTCAATGGCAGCCTTGACAGCTTTCAATACTTGGTGCTGTGGAGAGATTTTGGTCTGTACTAAAGAGAGTGCTGAGGTTTCATACCAAGCTCAGGGGTGTCATCACATCTATGCTTACAGTACACAGGTGCTTGCATCTCTTTGGATAGTCAAACATCGTGTAGGAAAGGAGGGGGAGTTCTGCTCCGCTCTCGACACGCGGCGGAGACAGACCACCCCTCGGGAACAGATCTGACAGGATTAATCACTCAGACTGGAAAAGGTCAAACACCATCTGGGTTCATGTGCCCTGCTGATCCCAAAAGAGCTCTGTTCCTCTGTTGGTTCCCTCTGCTTAATGAAAACCCACTGGACCACAGTGTTGACTGGGACACATCTGCTTTACACTGTCAGACACTTACCTTTGCAGTTCAGAGTCATCATCTGCATGTAATGTTAAAATGTGCCTGTACATTTAAGACACACTGGCATAAGTCACAGCAGTATAATAATATATATATATAAAAAAATAAACTTTCACAAACTAAGCTGTAATGCAGCAAAACACGACGGAATTGAACCGCGAGTGTTGATAAAATACTATCTGCACTATTCATCCTGAAGCGCGAGGAGGCTCAAGTGCATTGTTTGTGTTTGCTTTCGTTTTGAAGGAGCGAGCTTATTTAGATAAAGACGCCTGTCGCGTCTTAAATCAGCCACCATGTTTGCTTCATCTCTCTGCTTTACGCCCCTCTCCGTTCCTCCTCCTCCTCCTCTGCATTTCTTATCCTGGATTCCCCTCTCCAATTCACTCTCCTCCTTATTTTCCTTCATCAGCACCTTTCCCACTTTTCCTTTTGTTTCCCTCACTGCCTCTTCCTGACTAAGCCTTTTAAACTCCCATGGGACTGTGTGAAATTAGCTCCTGGCTCCTTTGGGTGGTAGAGCTGTTTGTATGTGTGTGTGTGTGTGTGTGTGTGTGTGAGTGTATGTGTGTGTGTCAGTGAGTAGTCTTGGTCGTGGTTACTACTAACTTTGATCAGGCATAATGCTGTTGTTTAGGAGACAGTGGGTGTAACCATGAAGGAGAATAATATTCATCCAGAGTGCCGTCCTGCTTAAAATCTCCTTTCCTTCCCTCAAGCACCAGCAGTGCTGTTTGCCTAAAAATATCCACATTATTTGTCCATCTGTGTGTATGTGTGTCGGTGTGTGTGTGTGTGTGTGTGTGTTCAGATGTTGACTTTGCCCTCTGCAGTGTTGTTTCCTTGTACAAGATGCACGCTAAACTGATAAATATGGAGAGCTTACAGTATTGTTGTACACACATATATTTGCTTCTCTTTTCGTAAACACACAGAAGCCTTTTATATTCTTGTTGCCCTACATCTCCATTGCGTCTGGCATGAAATATGCTGATTATCCTTGAAGACATGAGGTAGGATACTAATTGAGGATACACAGAATCAAGGGTCAAGAAATGCTTGAGGATTTTTTCCGGTTTTCTCATTCTTCACACGCTTTTCTTCTGTCACTGGTCGTGAGCACAGTGATTGCAACATGCCTTCGGGAAATTGTGATACCCATTTGAATGATTATTGCCTCTTGCCTGTCTTTCTGATGGCAGCGATAAACACTTTTTCCTTCAGACGTGGTCAGACAGCACATCACACTAACTAGTTTGTCTCAAGCGCATTTAGCCTAAAAGATGTGACTTTAGGAATGAGGAAAGACGACAGTTACTGCAGTGTTTGCGCAGTGTTTAAGTGCAGTTTGAAGTTATGCCAAATGGATAATGAATATAAAACATTTGATCTCAACAAAACTGTAAGTTCATACAGACCAAAAATCCCAAGCAACATAAATGTAGCAGTACAAGTGCAGTATTTTCTGTTGAGGCAGTGCTTGAGCAGAGATACAGTACAGTTTTATTTTAACGCCATTTTGATTTTAGTACATTTTTTTTTTTTAGTCCTTTTTCAGCAAACATGCTTAACATCTGAGGGCTCCAGAATCTCCAGTTATTGTCTGCTGCTTGTCCATGTCTGACACAATGCTGTTGTAATGTCAATATTACATATTATTATGAGTTGAATACCTTTGGATGTTGAACAAAACATATGCAAACATCACTGTGGGCTCTGGGAAATTATGAAAAAGGTACATGAATAATGACAAAATGTTTAAAAAAAATAATGGTTAGCTGCAACACTAATACCTGCAAAGCAAAAGTTTACATGCTCTCGTTCTCTTTGAGACCCATAAGCATTATGCTGTATATGCTGTGGCCTCAGTGCATCTGCTCAGTGAGATCTGCTCTAACTAGGATCTTTAGACTCAAATACGCGGTTTTGTTCAGACATTGATCGGCAGTGATACCACTCATCTTAAGCTCGAACAATATATCAGCGCTTTTATAGACGGACATATCAAGTGGAGGATACGTTTACCGGTTTGGATTTGGCTGAGCTCAGGTTTTACTGTAATTATAGTTTGGATTACCTCCAGAAAAGCCCACATGGTGGAAAAAAAAAGACTTTTTCTATAACAAAGCAAGAAACCGACAAGTGTTTATTTTCCCGTTCACATACAGTGAACATAAAAATACTTTGTGAAAAGTTTAGTGTGAGAGCTTGTCGGGGTCCCAGCGTGCATGCTTTGTCTGCATTCATTTGACTTGCATTTAGTTTGACAAAGCCTTCGAGACAGTTACGTATCAGCACAAAGACACACGCACACACACACATTACCAGACACACACAGACAGTAAGAAGTGAACACACAGTAAGAAGTGAGAGCTTCTTCCCACAGGCTTCCTTTGAACTTTCTACTGGCATTTACTCTGTGAATAGACAACAACACAGACAACAAGAAGAAAGACACAAAGTGTCAGAGCAGAATGAAGGCAACCGAGGAAGAGTTGGGAAAAAGACGAGTGAGGAGAAGCCGAGCGCAGGACGCCTCTGACTGGTTCAGGACAGCTCCAACATGCTGAGGGAGGAGAAAACTCGGCAAACTTACCGAAGGGAACTGAGGTGGAGGAAAGAGAGGAGTAGGAGGAGGAGGAGAAAAGGATTAAACAGAGCAGAGTAATGCACTTGGAGTAAAGAAAGGACATTTATCTCTCTGTCCTCCTGAGCTCTTCCCTTGTTTCCCCAGTGGAGCAGACAGATAAGAGAGCCCGTGTATGATTGGCTTAACACTTGGCCCGTCGCCACGGCTGTGCGATCACCGTGGGATATACCGACAGGAGCTGAGGGATTCTCTCAGATAGGATGGTGTTAAAAAAAGATAGCATAGTTTTGTACAGGAAGTTAGCGGACTGAATTTAAAGCAGTGGATTTGAATTCTGCCTGTGAACCGGAGCTAGAACAAGGAAATGCCCAAAATACACTGCTGTAAAACGTCTATCCTGCACTACTCCCCTTTCCATGCATGTTCACAGTGAGACGGTAGGTCTGTGTTTAGGGAGCCAACTGTCTTTCTAACGTGTCCTCATACCTAAACAGCAGAATAGGTCATTTGTCAATAACTCCCAAAGCAGCGTATATGATTGTTGAGGTGTAACAGTGTCAGACCGGCAAAAATTGTTCACTTTTATGTTTGACTCATCCATCCATTGGGGTGTTCAAAGGCTACTTTTAGTATTCTGAGTTTAACATGTGTTATATGATTGTGAAAATTATCATTTGATTGTGAAAAATAAGAAGCACTAGACAGGATCACAGAACCAGAATTTCTGTTGTCCCGTAATTACCATTTTTTTAGTGGGAAAGGCAGTCATGTATCTGGGGAATATAATTCCCAAGTTAGATGTGAAAATATTCGGGCTGTACACGCTGTGTTCGCTGCCTCTCTGATGTCCGCCCACTCACGAGAGAGAGTTGGTGGTGAATGTTGAAATAGTGTAGTGATGAACCGAAATGGTCTTGGTGAGTTTTATTTTGTTTTCCTGTTCGGTTTGAATGAAGTGTGTTTTATGGTGGTAAAATTACTGTTTCTGTAAATGTGAGAGTCTGGTGGCTTTGGCGAGAGCAAATGAGCAGCTGTTTCTGCTTAAACAAGATGGATTGTACTTTTTAAATAAAAGGTCCGTCTCTTTAGGTATCCTTTCCACAATGCTGTCAGACACTTAGAATAACAGTCTGAGCCTGTCAGCGGCAAAAACAAACACTTTTAGTTAACGTACATTGATGGTGCGCAAATGCCCGCCGGGATTATATTGCAATCTGTTTCATGCTCGCCGTCTTGCTTGCTTGATAGTGGACCAATTTCAAAGATTGCTGTCTCCATTAGTCACTTGGACACGAAAATACGGGAAAATAGAGTGCATAATCAGATTATATGTGCCCAGAATGTTTCCCGCTTGTCTGGGACATTGAAATCTTCCAGGTCATCTGCACCAGCACCAACTGGAAACTCTGAAATGAGCAAATATTTGAACAAGACAGAAAAGACGTTCATTTATTTGTTGATTTTGTAACATGTATGCATGTAGATCTTTTGAAAGACATGTTTATGCTTTGTGTGTTTCATGAGGGGTGTGACAAAGTGTTGACAAGTGACGTTCTGAGAATCAGACGAGGCTCTTTAATTTCACACTGGACTCAAAAAGCGGTGAAGGTCCTGTGTTTGTTTGACCCATTTGCTCACCGTCATAATTATTATGGCCACTAGAGGTCACTGGCAAACAATAAACACAAATATGGATCATATTAAGCTACTTACGCAGACAACCTATACAGCTGCTTTTTGGGGAGGATGGTCTGGTCTTGCAGGGACCCCAAGAGAGAAAAGCACGGTTCCATGTGAATATATTATGCCTGATGTGTTTTGCATTTTTTTTTTCTTCATCTGTTTTTCATTTATCTCCATTCTGGAGACCCTTTGCATGTCATCAATGCAAATATATGGATTCAATTACAGCCAGTCTATCTTTTTTTTTTTTTTAATGAGTGAAGGTTTCTTCTAATTCAACAAACTGAAGATCTAGCTACCAGAGAAAGAGACGTTTTCTTTCTCTCTGTGATTCCCGCTGTTCCTTTCCAAATATACCTTTCAGTAGCACACGAGCAGAACACAGCAGAAGCAGGTGGGCTATTAACAGTTTATAGTTCTCACTCTACAGATCTATGTCCTGCTCAACAGTGACAGTGTAGAAACATCTGTCAGCGAGAGGAGACGGAGTGAAAAGGAAGCTGAAATGTGCACACCAAGCTGTTGAGTATTATTTTCAGGAGCTGCTACAACTTTGTTTTTCACACCAAGCAGAGGTTCTGCAAGCATGGCAGCCACAGGAAAGCACTGTGTGAGAGCTGAGACTGGGAGCAGCCGGCAGCAGCACAGTCTATTCATCATCATCTCGCTTATGGCTGCACTGGCGCTGCTGGAGCTCACCTCACAGATAAGAAAATCAAGGACCCACACTTGCAGTTCACTACTTTGACAGACCTGTAGTCAAGTAGACAAAAAGACGAGAAGTGGCACTTTCCAATAAGTTTTGCTCAAATCCGTTTTCCTCAGCCAATCCAACAGCCAGGGCCAGCAGGCCTGGAGCCGTGTCAACCTAATCTAGTCACATGCTGTCTTATCTATTATTTATTCCACTGTGTCCACCTGCCTGTGTCTCCCTGAGCCTTAGATCTGTAGGTTGACCTCGACACGCCTGTGAGCTGCTGGAAGGCTTACATGGTGAAGAAACGCTGATCTGACAGCTAAAAGTGACTCGGGAAAACAGTAACAAACATGGGACTTAGCTAGGTGTGTGGAGAAAATGTTGGAATCACAAGCAAAGTGTTTCAGACTGTTTTATTTCTTCCTTGTCAGTTCCCTTCTGCCTCTGCCTTGATCTCATTCTCCTCAGTTCTCTCTCTGTCACTGTGTTAAACTGGAACGTGTGGCTGAGATTTTCTTCAGATTTTTTTTCCCCGTATCCTTGTCTGTCAGTCAGTTGTTCATCCGTTTAGTAACTCAGCGATGTGAGTGACCAATATCTACATTTCCTACCGCAGATGTGACTTCTCGACAAGCACATACTGCACCTGACACACATAGGCATGAGAGCAATTATAATTCTTTAGGTACTGCTGAAACGATGTCAAATATTAGATGGTTCCAGTGTCTTAATGGTGAAAATATGCTGCTTTTCTCAGTTTTATATCATCGTAAAATTTCTCTGTTAAAACTGAAGACATAACTGTGGAATTGTGATATTTCGTTTCAGTCTTCTGACATTTGAAAGGGATTATTTAATCAGAAAACCTAATTGACATAATCAACAATTAAATTAATTATTTATAGCTCAACGTGTAGCATTTCTTCTCTGTCAGAGAGATTAGATATATCCTACGTGTGCGAAAGGCAATTTCATTTAATTTAACATGTTATTAGATCAGATTTCAAGTAATTACATCTCCTCCTACGAGACAGTGCTGACAAGGGTGAACAGAGAGGGGTATAAAGGCACCAGCATGCTCTTCTCGATCCCTGTCTGAAGCCCCCTCCCCCCCACGTTCACACTCGCTTCTTTTCATGCGTACAAACAAGTGCAACAGTGCTAATTCCTTCCATGAAAGACTGTCTGAAAATGTGTGCTGTTATCCCCGTAATTAAGTGTTTATCATGTCTTCACTTCTCTCCGGCTGCATACTTTCAGAGGCCGAACGTCATGTCGCTCTTACTGGAGCACACCCTGATCCTGAGTCCTGGTATCAAATGTGCCTCTTTCAGGCATCAAATAGGATTTAATTTTAGATTTATGAATCCAAAAATGTACAAACTGGGGTGAGCCCAACACCAACATTAGAGGGACCTTTTTAAAAGCTAGATATCATCACAATAAGGCTTTTTCTTACTCATTATCCTCTTCTTCCCCTCATTAGCTGGCTTCTATGCGCATACATTTTAGGTAAAAGGAATTTGTTGTCAAATTATTCCACAGAAAGCTCACACAACACCATTAAACGTTCCTTTTGCCTTTTAGAGTGCCATTTTTTCAGCGGCTAATGGAAACTCTCCTCATTCATTTTATTTTTTGCATCTTTCAAAAGTTTGCTTAAAACTCACATGACATTTGGATGGAAATATAACTGTGAGTGCCCTGACAACCAGTCATTTTGATAAGTCCAAAGTGTCATTCATCTACAGCGACTCTTTCTCTCTGCTCCAATTGTTTCTGTCATTTATGCTCCGTCTGTTAGTCACTCTGTTTCTTCTGTATTAACTGCTAAAAACCTTCCCTTCTCTCACCGGGAATGTGCTCCATCACCAGTCTCTTCCTCCGTCTTTCCCTTTTTCTTTCTCCTCACTTCTCCCTCTCTTAAGCTTCAAGTTAAACCAACGCTCCTCTTTCCACCACTCCCGTACCATCCTCTTCTAATCGATTGATTTTCATGTTCAATGAAACTGAAACTGAGAGAAAATAGGAGAAAAAAAAAAAAAGAAAGGAAGCCAGTTTGGAGAGGGTATTGGAAAGAAGAAAGAACCGTGAAGAGTGTGAAGATGGAGAGATATTCAGAATAACAGGCTGCTCAGGGAAGGTTTTTCCCTCATTAACGTGAAGAGAAAGGACAGAATGACGAGGAAGCATATTTTTGATGTTTGGCTTCAAGCCACGTTGTTCACTTGAGGGATGTTTTCAGCAGTGCAAGAAAAGAGGAGTAGAGGAGAGAGGAAGAGAGTTGATGAATGAGGGAGGCTATAAAAATAGAAAGCCATGGGGAGAAAAGGGGGAAGTGAGCAGAACCAAAAGGAGTCATTGGTCTCAGTTTAGAGAAGCTGGATTGGCGGTTCATACAAATGCTGTCATTGGTTACTTGGACTCTATGTAGCAGAGGTAGAAAGAGAGCGCACAAAGTAAGTTTGAGTACACTCCAATAAACTATTAATTCGAGCTTGTGTAGATACCCTCAAACCCAGGTGCAAAGGTGTGTGTGGGTGTGTGTGTTTGTGTGCATGTAAGCAATATGTATGTGTGCGGTGGGCAACTGCTTTGTCTTCTCAGCAGCACATGTAATATTCAGTGTTACCTGTCCCTTCATATGAATGAGGAGCTGCCTGTCAGTCTTCAGGCTGTAGATACGAAAAGTGGATAGACTCCAGTGGAGCTGCCCTACAGGAGAGCAAACTCCCCTCTCTGTTCTCCTTCTCACCTCTTCTTCCTCTGCACTGCCTGTCCTCCTCACCCCTTTTCTGTCTACGTCCTCCTTGTCATTTTCCCTCCTCTTTCTTCCTCTTCAATCTCTCTTTCTTCCTGGAGAACATTCCTCCACCCCCCTTTTCTCTTCCCCCTCCCTCTATATGCTTTACTGTATATCTCTGTTCTCTTGCTCGGTCCATTCAGCTCAACCATGGCGTCTCACTTGCACTCCAGTGCAGTCGTGAATGTAAAAGATTTTGCTTTTGACCATTTTACCATGCAAAGGAATATGCCAGAATATAGTCATCAATAGCTACTGCTATAAAAAAAACGTTAAAAACCCCCCCACTTCAGCCCTGTTTGAATAGACGGTTAGACTTCTTTTCACCTGCAAATCTCCAACTTCACACTAAATGTTCTGTACTCTTACCTGCTGCTGATAAACTGAAAGTAAAAGCCACAATTCTCTGCTCCATGAACTCTATTCCACGTTCATTGTTCTCCATTACATCGCCTCACGTTTCACTTCTGAGCAGCATGGCGGCAGGGGACCTCTAAACCAAAAAGTCTTTCTGTTGTGCACCGCTGATGTCTTGTAAGCTGGGCCGGTTATACCCCGTCAGCCAGATCTCAATCCCTGGGCCTCAAGTGCTGCCGGTTTTTCACGCCCATCAGCGCATCAGGTTTCAACTCCAATGTAAACCACCTGAGTCAGTATTAGACACCCAGAGCAAGGTGGCGTAGTATAAAGAGCAAGAAAATCCACAAATGGAGGAAGGTGGGGTGGATGGGTGGGTGAAACAAACACATGACTTTCATATATCGGGGTTCAAGTCCCATCTTTTCTTGAACCTAACCAAGTACTTTTTGTACTTAAAACTGGCCGCGCTGTGACTATTTTGCAACCACGTGTTAGAAAGGCTCTCTGGCAGGAAGGCTGGGTTGAGAATGTGTGGAAGAGCTGGAGCAGGTGACGCTCTGGGCATCTAATACGAGTGAGTTTACATAGGAGTTACTTGAAAGCCTGGTGTGTCTTGTACAAATGCCCAGGACGAGGGGTGAGGGGCATGACAAGGCATTGGTGTTTGACGCTCTGGGAATGAGAACAGGTGGACTCTGCATGTTGCCTGGCCAAAGTTTTACCTCTACAATTTCACAAATTTCACACTTTGGTTACAGTGCAAGATATCACGGATTGAATGTTTGTTGAGCGGCTGTAGGGTTGCACAGTGGTTTCACATCCAGACTGTGAAAGCTGGACAGAACTGTAAAGTTATATTTTTCCCATAACCAGTTTCTCACTCATGGTTTTAGACTGAATAATCTGTTGGAGGAGATGCCTGCTGACCACGATCAACCAAACAGCTCTGCTTTCACTGTTGGTGGAAATGTGTGCTGACGGATGAGTTTATTCTCATATTGTTCAGCCAGTTGAGGCCACATGACCTCAGATAGTTAGTCACAACATAAATGACACGTAATGCCCTCAGAGCCACTTAGCAGACTGACTTAGCACTCTGGTGATGTTTTTTCTTAACCTAATGAACATGATCCGCGTGGTTGATTTCACACAGACCACAATCTTATGTTTCATAAATCAGATATATTTTCCCTCCTAGTGAGGACAAAGTTTCTAGTATAGTGGCACAGGCTCATCAAATGTATTATTTCTCTCTATGGTTGAGTTACCACACAATATTACAGGAAAGTAATCTGATGCAGTGTGTCTCTAAAATCCACTCTCTGCTCTGTTCTGCTATCTGCTCACGAAGCTCAAATATCAGCTTCACAGGACACTGATCAGATCCCAGATCAGTGCTTGTCTATAAGTAGGATGTAGCCTGAGGAGGAGAGCAGAGGCTTGGTAGGGAGGAAAGAATGAGAGGAGGAGGAGGAGGAGGAGGAGGAGGAGGAGAGGAGAATGAATTAGAGACTATGGGGTGAACGATGAGGGAGGGAAGGAATTCGGCAAGGTTCCAGACCCATGAATAAAATGCATAAAGTACACAGTAAATTTTTAATGCTGTTTAGTTTCCACCAAGAGGCCAGATTTGCATCCTCATCCCCTGATTATGACATCTTCAGTCAGCACTCCAGGCACGGCTTTGCCTATTTTAATGTTAATGCGAGTATTTGTGCAAACCAATACCAACTTGAGAGTATGAGTGCGCACACACACACACACACACACACACACACACACACACACAGACTCATTCAGTGTTCAGAGGTTACTTCTGCTGAGAGAAGCTAATCGGGCTGAAGCCATTCCCACTTTGGTCCCTTTCTGAATCAATTCTGTTTCTTCTCTACCTTTTCCTGTCACGGACATCCTCAGGGATGTGCTATCAGATGAGATCTCAGGCCCATCACTTTCAACCAGAGAGGGGGGGAAAAAAGAGCTAACCTGCTGGAGACCCAAGAGAATGACAGAATGACTGTGAAGAGGTCATCACAGAAATGAAAGACTTTTTGGTAGACTGTCCTCAGAAGTAAAAAGAAAACACGGGTTATTTGTTATGTTTGTGCAAATAATGAGTACATTTTCATCCTCGCTGTCAGTGCTAACGTGGTTTTGATCATATCATAATCAGAAGCAGAATCAGACTCTGCTTTTTTGGTATGTGTGTATATACAAGGAATTTGACTCTGGTTTAGACATTATGCTTGAAAAAAAAAAAAAGCTCACTGAGGACAAAAAGGAATGAACAATAAGTTAAGTAGTGACTTCAGGATATGTTTTCATTGAAGACAGAGGTTCCCATTTACTAATCTCCTTATATACAAAATTGTAAAATTATCCAATTTTTTCATTGCCTGTGTCGGTGCAGGTTGGGCTCCTCCTCATCCTTCTCCTTCATATCCATCAAATTTAGCATTTCTGCACAGACTAAATTACCTTACAGATGAGGGTGGACCCAGTTTGGTTTCCGCCTGCCTGGATTTACTGCTTTGCTGGATTTAGCTTCTCCATCTGATCATCAGTAATGAAAGATGTGAACAACGATGAAATTTATCCTCTGCATTACCACGAGGGATGCACCAACCCAACTTCTTCTCAGCTCAGGGTATCTACAACACAGAGTACTGATCTGATAGGCATTCTCTCTTTTTGCCTATTTTAAAGTCTGTAAAACTCAGTGTGCACAATCATATAAGGTAAAATCAAGGAGCGATGTGGCACCAAAAGCTGGGAACTTTGATGTGGATCGGCCACATCTGCCAGATATCCGATCCACTTAATAACGTCAGTATCTGACATATTAGTGTATTTATATCAGCAAATGGACCATGGTTGCGAAGTTTATCAGCATATTTTTCTCTCTATTTTTCTGTTTTTTCTGACTTACTACTACCACCTGTGCACATGGAGAATAATCAGAAACCTGGATAAGGTGTTTACAGGCCACAGTATCCTGGTTTCTATGAAAGTACTCTAGCTGGTCTAGGTGTCTGTGGTTGGCATATGCTAACACATAATGATTGGCCTCTTCAGAAAAAGAAGAGCTATGAATGTTTATGTTGGGGAGTAAAACCGAGAGTGAAGAGTTTTATTGTTTCCAACAGCAAAAATCTGAAGTTGTTTTCACTCTTTTCCTATCACGTTGGCTCAATGAAATGTTTGCCCCTTTTCATCCTCCGGGGAGACCGTCTGAACACTGCACACTAGTTTAACTGTCATTTCATTTCCTACTCAACAATGTTGTCTAATAGAGCTGCTCACTGCGACACGAAGGTGTTTGAACACAGACATGCAGTCAATTAACCATAGTTAAAATGGAGGCATCACTAAATAAACTGCATCATGTCGAGTTTTATAATAAAGGAATCCCATTTTCACTGACAGCTGTTGTGCCACATTTTAAACAGATTTTAATTGAGCCTTAAAAAAACTTAATTAAACAGTTCAAATTTTTGCTTGCCAACAAGCTCCTGCAGAGCATTTGCAACCTTAAATAGACACAGTTGAAAGACTTCCTTTCTGTGTAAGTCTCTGCTGAAAATTCCAGCACCACCTCCAACAAAGACGATATGATTATAACGGCACAGTTTTATCTCCTTGTAATCACTTTAAAGGGTTTGAATGACATTGGGGCAGTGTCGCAGAGAGCTAAACAGCCAGTTAATGCTTTTGAGATGAGCGCACTAAAATATTAATGGGGGTCCTAGGCAAGGAAAGGTCATCCCTGAGACTTAGATTGAATAATAAGAGGGTTAGTAACAGCCGCTGTGAACCTGAAGTAACACCAGCTAGTAAAAAACAGTGCAAGCACATCTCAGGCAGGAACTCTGCTGGACACGGAAAATGCTGTTATCTGATGATAACAGACGAAACACTTTCTCTTGTCCACACAACATGTTTGTAGCTGCAGGTCAAAATGAACACAGCAGAAAACCACAACATGTCACAAATTGTCCAGATGGTCCAGAAATCAACAAGACAACAAGTGTATTTGTTTCACAGGATCTGGTTCAGATATAGCCACACAGACGGGGCTATTCACTGTTAGCCTCGAACGGGCTTAATCGATCACAGTCAGCTGGTTACCCACAGTCACTGTGGGTGTTGTAAACAGGTACAGAAAAGCTAAAACACTGTGGGTTGTGTTAGAAACTCTAGTCTATCAACTCTGGTCTGCACACTCTTTTACCTTATTTGCCATTTTAATAACAGTGTGAAAAGAAAATAAACTTCAATTATTCACTGTCCATTTTTAAAGGGGATTCATCTCTGTTTTGATAAGCGCAGACTATTATTATTTACAGTACAATGAAATCAACAATAAGTTAATCTAAAATGTAAAACATTAGCATGTGGTTTAAATGGGGCTGATACACCATTTACACCGCACAGTTATATGGATCCATAGTCTACTGACGTGCCACATACTGCTACTCTGCTAAGCCAGTTAGCTCCAAAGTTAAGCAGTTTTTTGTTCCACCATCATGATTGAACTTAGTGGTTCATCAAATTGTGTGTTTTTCAGATATAGATTAGGCTATTAGTAGACTTAGTAAGAAAATGTGTTCCCAGCATTAGCAAAGGCTAGTTGTAGCTAGCTTTCTTGTCATAAGCCACTGTACATCTCTGCTGTCTAGTTCTCAGTCTCTACTTGGCAAAATTAGACTCCAGAAAGTCAGAGTTGTGTCATAAGTCAATTTTGAGACATGTTTGTAAGGGCAGAACATATGACACCCCCATCCCAGAACCTCATGCAGATAAAGAAAATCTCCACAAAAGCCCTTCAACCCTCTCCTCTCCCCTGCTCTCAAGCACATTTTAGCACAACTAAAAAGGCATTATATTCATATGCCTTTTTTCCTCTTGCCTCTACTTTTGCACAGCCCCCTGTTTCTTTCTTTCTTTCTTTCTTTCTTTCTTTCTTTCTTTCTTTCTTTCTTTCTTTCTCCTTCCTCTCTCTTTTCCTTTATGCTGTGCCTCAACTCTAATCCCGCACAATTTGCCCTCGATGTGTTTCAAATTACATGCCACATCAAATAAAGCTATCTCATAAGGCTGCGAGTGTGTGCATGTGCGAGTCCTTCGCTATTCTACCACCTTCAGAATCAGATACCTATTAAATGAATCTCTCGAGTTGAGCTCGGTATTCAGAGTGAGTAACACAGGGTTGTAATAGATCTGATAGACGTTGCATACTGTGCCGTATCACTGACCTTTCTTTCTTTCTTTCTTTCTCTCCTCTCTCCCCTCTATTGCTCTGCCTCTCTCTTCTGCAATCATTTAAAGGAAGCAGAGGTAAGTAAATCCATTGTGTTTGTAATTTGATAATACCATTCTGAAACATATTGCAGTACCTTTCTGGGAGCGCCAGACACTGTAGTGTTTGTCTGACACTTGCTTTAAGGCATTGCTGCAGAGCTGGAGAGGTGTTGCTGATTTAAATGCACTGCAGGTTTGGTGGCTGGTCAGCCACAATGTGGTATAGTATTGCATATTAAAATGTTGCTGTAGTGGCTGGATAGCTTTCCATTACTTCAAGAAAAGTATGTGTACACCTACATATTTCACCTATATTGATTCTTCTCATAACAAAACCATGAGCGTTAATATGCTGCTACAGCAGCCCCCATAGGTCTGAGAAGACTTTAGAAGTGTTGGAGTTGTCGTTGTCACTGTCTAAACACAGAATAAAATTATAATTGGGTTCATGTTTACATAAATGGTGTAGGCCACAGTTAGAACTTTTGCCACAGTGACATCCTACTTTGCATTGTCACAGCCATAAAGAATGATTTTATAATAGAGACAGAGCAGCAGAGACGGACATAAGAGAAAAAAAGTGAGGACATGAGTGAAGTAAGGACCTAAGGGAGAAACTAATTAGGTTTCATCTCCTCATTTCAAACTTTTGTGCTGGCTCAAGTGTCGGCAGTTGTCATTTTTAGAACAAGGACTGGATGAGTGGGTCAGCTGTCCATTTTCTGTTTCCTGTGACTGCCTAATTTAGCCTCTCTCTCTCTCTCTCCCTCTCCCACCCTCTCTCTCTCTCTTTTATTCAATAATAAAGGAGGCAGAGATCCTGCTTTTAAACTCAGCAGGTTTTCTCTGCCTCGTTCACATAGTGTCACTGACACAGGCTCACTCCCTGCTGATACACATATGGCTCGCCCTGGGCACTACTTTAGATGCAGACTCCACCACTGTGTGCGTGTGTGTGTGTGTGTGCGCGCACGTGCGTGCGTGTGTGGGTGGGTGGGTGGATATAGCTCACGTAAAGAAAATGCAGACTACTTTCGGTGCTAATTCTCTAACACCTGACATTAACTCACCATACAAGCGCAATATAAGCATTTCAGAAATGGTTCAGAATGTGGTTGTAAACAAATATAAGGACGTATTTATGCATTTTTCAACAACTAGAACTCTGTGGGCACCCATAAGGAGAGGATGAATGGATAGAGTAAAACATGTCATAATAATTGAAAGCTGCTCAGCTGGTCATCAGCGTCAACCTGTACACAGGTCTATTGAAAATGCTTTTGCTGCTGCTATTTTTTTTCACCACTGCTCCTGCCTTATCTGTATGTCATGTTCTATAAGCTGATTCATAGACTGTTAACAATCCTTTCACTTATATGTGTGATCTGCATTGAACACTAAACAAGCCTGTTTAAAGTTCCTCTCCTGGCATTGATTAACCACCTAAAAACGATTGATCAAAATTTGATATTTAGAAGATTTCCGTGCAAAAATCCCTTCATGCACTAAACTGGCTCAGATTTAACTCTGCTTTCATTTAATATGTGTTGATCTAGATAGTTCCTGCTTCTGCTTCGACCCACCCCTCTGTTGCTCTATAGCACCTGTTCACCGCACACACAATCCTTTGCCTGTTTTCTGTTTTGCTAGCTACTGCATGCTACACAACGGCAGGTGGTAATATAGGAGTAACCCCACAGTCATGAGAAGTTTTCAGTCAGAATTATCATAATGAATATCGTCATCATGTAATTCATGACTGTTTGGAGTAACTTTTCTTATAACTTCTTTTGTCAACACCCCCACGCCATATAAAATGTCCTGTCGGCATTTGACGTGCATCATCATATAACTTGTTGAGGTAATGTTGGCTAGCATTATCCGGCACATGGCAGGCTTGCTTGGACACAGTCAATGGCTGAAACATGAGAAACATAAACTCACCAACATGTTGGCTCGTACTTGCTGAGTCCCCAGAATAAATGGATAGAGCAGCATCAGGCTTTAGTATAAGTTTGAGGATTGATTAACCAGATCCTTTGGTAACACATGAAGTATGTCTCTGCTATTATTTTGAAGATAGTGAAACTTAGCTTGCAAAATACAGATATGTAGCTACACCTGGCTTCTCCTCTGATAACCCTCGTTATACCCTAAGGTATGAGACATATGAAACCTTTGCTGTCTGAATCCGTGTTTCTGAGACTGGCCACTGCAGTTCCAAGGTGGAACTGCTCAGGCATGGTGTTGGCTGCTTATTTCACTCATCATATGTCCTGTAGCATATAAAAAAACACAATATGAACATGTTAGCAATGTTAAAAACTTGCTTTTCATTGGAGTGGGTCTCTATTTCGATAATGGGATTTTTAACAGTTCTGCAGAACAGGAGATGTCTTCTAGCTTTGCAGGGAATCTGCTCTGAATGGAGCCATTGAATCAAAGTGTATTTGTCTTAGCAAATCCAAACCTCTTCTGAACTGAGCTTAGCTGAGACAAGCCAATTATTTTCTCTTTTAATATTTTCAGTTGATCAGGCTTCCTCCATGACTGTAGACTGTATCTGGTCAATAAGACTAATGGGTGCTTCTTCTCCTCTTCCTCCTCCTACTCCTCCTTCTCCTCCTCCTCCTCCTCCTCCTCCTCCTGTCATTTCTTCCTAATATCAAGAACAGCAACACTTCCTTGTAGACCGTTTTCAGAACAAAAGTCCATTTTGACCTTGACATTAAATGATTTGACCTACTTAAACCTGTTTTTTTTTTTTTTTTACTAAAGCCATAAAGCTTTCTCTTCTCCCCAGTGTGTCTCCTGCTTCTGTATGTTTGTGTCCTATTTTTAAATGTCCAAACAAGCTTTTACCTGTCAATGTCTTTCCATTTTTCGCTGCAATCATTCATTTTTACAAAAAAAGCAAGTACGAGAGAACAAAAGGAGAGAAGAATGAGGACAGGATTTCTCAGTCGTGTGCTTTAGTATTTGGGCTGTTCTCTCTGTGGTGTACAAAATAATTCAATGATATTCTCGGCATGGTGTTATTTTTTCATAACCCAGTTTCTTGCGTTGTGTTTCCACTCAGGATGACTACTTCAAAAGCTGGGCTCCTGCCAAGTCTCTAGACCAAGGTGAGTCCTGTGTTTGTGTGTGATTCTATATTTATATTAATGTATGCTGTATATGAGACTAAGGGTGGATAGCAAATACTTTCTGAGTATTGACTAAAATGTGTCTGTAGCATCAAGTTTAGAAACCTGTCCAAGTATTGAATGCTTGCTCATACATTCAGCCTCGACTTATGTGCTCAGATACAGTATATGCTGATCTGAGTCAGAAAATCAGACAAAATGTCAAATGTTACACTGTGATAAGAGACTAAACAATGATATAAAGCACTGATGCAACGAGCAGTTTGATATATTTCGATAAAATGACAAAAGGGGATTGACAAAAATACAATCCTCAAACTAAGACACAAAAAAATGTTTGCAACAAATCATTTAGTCTCCAAAAGTGTTTTAACCATCCTTTAACACCGCAGATAAATCAAGACAAGTAGTTTCTTTTGCTAGAAAAAAAAACCCTTTTCATACACGGAGGCTAATTTGGCCGTCATTACCACAGGACAAAGATTTTAAAGGACTGCTCATTTTTTACATTTTCTGCTCCTTTCAAGTTAATTGTAGCAGCCTTTGCAGAACGTGCGCCACAACTGAAGATATTTTTACTACCCTTAAACACATGAGGCTCATTCACTTCCATTCAACTTCAAACATCATTTAAAATCACTCTGAAGACTCCTGATTCAGGCAAAGGTCATCTATCTTTATTATCTCTGTACATCATGCATTGTAAGTTATGGATGAACATGTACATCGTGGAGCACCGAAATAGACAGAGGAAGGGAAGGAAACACTGCAGTGCCTCTGTTTTCCTTTTCAAAAAGACAAGTTTAAAAATAAAACCCTGTGGACTCGACAGTAAAGTTAGGACCTGCATCCAGTCACAACTGAATTAAGCTAACAGGCAAACTGAAACAAAATAATGGATTTTTCAAAGTTACATGTTGTGTTTAAAGGCAGAATAATAAATACAATAAATATGAGGTGCTAGATCTCTGTACAGAGACTGATCTAAAAACAGTAAGTTAATGTAGAGGCGCTGTCGGTGTGGTACTCTTCCTTTATGTTTACTTGACATGAATCATCCGTCACTCTCAGTCTTTTAATGGTACAGTTTACAGCCTGTAAATTCAAATGAATTCATTGTGCTGTTCAGTGAGCTGTTACCAAAAATCTAATCATCTCTTTAAACATAGGTGTGCGTGTGTGTGTGTGTGTGTGTGTGTGTGTCTGTCTGTCTGTCTGTCTGTCTGTCTGTCTGTCTGTCTGTCTGTCTTTTTTCAAGGCCAAACGCTGCTACTTTTCTCAGTTACGTACTGCTTATGGACTTACTATGGCAACAATGCCAAGTCCACTTCATCAATCACACTCAAGTGTGTAATGCTCTTAGACCCCCAGTAACTCTTGACTAAACTCAATTATTACAAACACTCACTCACTCTGACTCTTATTGTCTCTCTCTCTCTCTCTCACACACACACACACACACACACACACATATACACATTTTGGGGGCTGATTGGACTGAAGCTCTCAGAACAGCACAACAGACTTTAAATCTTTCTACCACTGAGTATGTTCAGTTGTGTGCTGGCTCAGTTTTGCATATCTAGCACAGTAACTGTAACTCTTCGGGGAAAGACTTGCTGAGCAGGTTTATCTGGGCCAGCTCCTCGTGGATACTGAGCCTAATGAGAACAGCCTCGCCTCAGTGCATCAAATTCTAGAGTTACTCTCCAGTTTCTCAGTGAGGACTCAAGACAAAGAGTAAACAGAGCGTCACTCTCCTTACGAGGGTCTAATACAGATGCCAAAATTACTCACCACTGCATGGATGACACACTGTTGTCCAAACATGGCGGCTCTGCTTAATGCCAAACCTTTGGTAGTATCTGGTCAAACATATTACTTTACGAATGTTTCACTCCGTTAGGCCAGAGACAAACTGTCAATGACAACTGCAGAGATTAAAGGGAGGGAAAGGACGCTCACTTTAATACAGTGTGGGGTATATCTTTGTAACTCTGGCCATCTGCAAGGGTCACATCAAAATTGGTTCTAGCTGTTCCAAACAACCAAAGAATTCAAGGAGGGGTGAAAGCATGAAAAGTAACAGATATAGTTGAGCAAAGAACGAAAAAAGAGACCAACTGTCCAACCCAAGGACCAACTGGGAAACAAACACAATCAGTCACACAATCATGTTGTGAACAAGCCAGCTGTCTGAACCACTTTATGTTGAGGTAAAAACAAAATACAATTCTGTAATGTTGCAAATACACCTTTTTAGATAAGTTTGCCCTTGAGAATGTCCTCCCAACAAAAATGAGGCAATCAGTCGTTTCAGAAAGTAACCTCTACTGCCTGTAGTTATTATAACGGGACCAAAGGAGGAAGAAAAGTGATGTCATTAGAGCGAGTCAAACTCTGTGTAAGGAGAAGGTCTCTGGGTGGATTCATGAGTCAACTGAGACCACTGTTCGCTTGTCATTGACTGAACGTCCACGTTTTTTGAAAGCATGACCACGATCCTTCCCTAACCTCAACCCTAACCATTTGGTTATTATTGTACCTATGAAAACGAAAGTCCCCTAACCGTAATATAGAAGTCATTTTCATCCAAACCATGATGTTTCTCCAAACCTTACAAAGTGTTTTTTGTGCCTAAACCTAACCAAACCTTAACCGTAGCATTGTCACACCAAAACACAGATTTATGTTTCAACTTTGATGTGTCAATACTTTTAGAAGGAGCAGACAAATGATGTTGCCCTGCTGATTGGGTGTCCAATCAGTAAACACGTACCTCTGTGTTGTTGTAAAGGATAAACGAGGTGTCTTGTTTTTCACCTTGAGGGTACTGATGAAGTGGTCTGACCGCTCATGTTTGTTGGCCCATTGTACCTACATTTCACTAGAGATTTCAGATTTCAAACTGTGACTATAATGTGACTGTTACAATAGAACTGATGGCAGGAGGTTCAATCATAAAATACACAAAGCAATTCTGTGGCAGGCGACAGACAAACCCAGTCTTTAGAAGCTCGCTGTAGAAACCTTTCCTTTAAACATTTACTACAAAAAATGCCTCAGATTCTCCCTGAAAAGCCTTTGCTTCTCTAAAATTTCTCTAGGTTGACACTGCCCACATCACAGAGTACACGCCGTGCATGTGAGTCACTGCAACATTTCGAGAGGACATAATGAGGTGACTTTGTCCTCTTGAGAATGTGACTCTGTGTAGTTCTCTAGAAAGACATTCAGCGTAGTTGAAGCGTAGAGCAGCTTTGTGCCAATTAAGCTCTTTGGGGGAGTGCATAAAAACATTTTTCTCAATCTTCAGTTTTCGCTGTCTTGCCTGTTCTGCTGCAGCAATGCACTTCAGCTGCAATATGACTGCTCCCCTGCTGCAGTGCTGCCAACATCACTGTGCACTTACTACTACACCAACAGCACACCTGGGAGTAATGGACAGCAAAACAATTAGTCAGAGAATAAATAATGGGAATCAATCAGACAATCTGGTCTGCTTTGGGAACACTTGCTGTTTTCATTGTGCCTGAATCGTTTCGAGTGGGTCCCATTTTCACCCAGCTGGTACGACAGGCATCACACTCATAGCTGTTAACTTCACCTTTTGACTCCTGCCAGTGTCAGCATGACAGGCTTTTGAATATGAGTCACTCACTGCGGGACATGATATGGGAAAAGCCTGAAGGCTACAATACTGACTTGTTGTACTGATGTCTATCTGTGCTTTCAGCCCAAGAAACATTGTTCTGTCTGAAGAGCACCTGTAAGACTTTTGATGGATGAGAATCACTTCAAATTGTTGATAAGAGCTTATGAAAAATAGAGTGAATTTGATTAATCTTTGCAATAAAGGGTGCATACAGAGGGGTCAATACAGCTGAAGGTACGGTGACATCAGTCACTACCTGCTGATCTCACTTTGACTAATGAATCACAGGGTGTCCTTGGAGACTAATCAGCGGCAGAGAGGTTGATGGGCTAAAATCCAGTCCCTGATGAATCGCTTGCCAATTAATGCTTTCCTCCGTAGCACCTAATGAATGAAATCAGTGGGATCACAAATTACTTGTTGGTGATACTGAACAGCAAGTGATCACGTCCACCAGTGGTAAATGCGTTTTCCAGACTTCTTGTGGCTTATTGAGGTCTTAACAGTTGATGTGCAGCTTCTAGTGGTGCTGTGCATTTTAAACACGTGCTTGAATCCATACTAGTCCCGCTGAGTTTGAGAAACCTTCCCATTCAGCTGCAGTCTGCACGGCCAGTTGGCTGCTTTGCCTCACAGAAGTGAACATATGTTGCAGCTCATCAGTATACTGATATTATCTACATGCCAGGATTGCGCAGTTGATTTAGTTTTGCATGTAGTCCTGGTTTCTGTGTGACTCTGTTTTCCTGTATCTGTTTGGCGACAGCAGGCCAAACAAAATTTACAAATACAACAGGGACTTTTTCTTGCAGCAAAATCCTCATTTTAAATAATTGTTTTCTGTCCTTTATTTGCAGCTCGTTTGGTTTTCCTCGGCTGTGTTTTGCTAGTATGAAAGGCTTTCCTGAGAATAAATAGTGTTTAATATTAGAGCTTCGTTTACGCCGGAATTCTGCATATTAGGTGCTGATATCGTGGAATAATCTACTTTTTTGTGTGTATTTTAATCCAACGGAAGTTCTGGAATTTGCATCTCACAGTAGATATAATTGCCTTGGGAGCTCCACCACCACCACATACATACTGCTGTAGAAGCTGTTAATGTGGCGTAGGTGATTCTGTAAGTGCATTTTAAACAGAGCAGGATGTAGGCCAATAACACTCAAATAGTCACGATTTTTTTTAATTTATTTATTTTTTAATAATTTTAGGTAGAATGGCTTTCATTGCAGCATGTGGATACATTTTGTTTTGCAAGCATTGTTTATATAACATGGATGTGCCGACGTGGGAGCACATTTTGGGCATAAACAAATGCCTCAAAATGCTTTTTTTTTTTCTTTTTTCTTTTTTAAGTCTGAAGAAGTCATAATCTTAACATCCTGTGGAGGTGAAGTTTTCTGTCAGCTTTCAGGCAATTTAATAAACCAACAAAATCTTACATAAAGTGCTGCTTCCCACAAATTCTGCTCATACAGAATACAGTATACCCTGCATCTCTGCTTTATGTGCTCCCCTCGCTGCTGTCACTGTTTTCTCTCTCGCTCCCTTCTGCCTTTTCTTCAGAAATTACCCTCACTTCCTCTAAATTCTCTCATGAGTTTCACTTGTTCCTCTTCATACTGTATTTTCAGGCCATCTATCTCTCACCGCCCCCCTTCACTTCATATGTCTGTGATTCTGCTTGTTGTTCCTCCTGTGTCTTCTATTGTTTCTGACATATTGAGTTCATCAGATGGAAATTACATAACAATGAACAATGGGTGACTGTGAATCAACATACCACAGTGACGTAAACACACACACACACACATACACACACTCAAACCGAAAGCCTGTGAGAATGAGTTGTTGGTCGTTTTTGGACGGATTTGATTAATATTTAAAGAGGTTTGGTTATTATTATCGCATTCCCCTTGTGTAATTGTAGTCTTGTCTGTTCTCTCTTTCGTTTGATCAGCGTCTTTTGCCCTGCACGAAATCTTTAGTGGAACGACTCACCAACACACTGTCCCTTCCTGCTCCACCTACACATTCTTCATTTTGACAGATACATTTGCCTTTTACTGTATGCGCATGATCATTTTTGCACCGGTCATAAAGTACAATTCAACCGTGTCACAACAACAGCAAGAGATCTTTACTGTGACTTGCTTCATTAAGATAGAGCTCACTGCCTCTACGGTTCCTTTTACTCAAGTTCCCACTGCAGCCATTCAGATTTTATTGGCTAAAATGGGAAGATAGATACAGATTAAGAAAATATGATGAAAGTTTCTCAGTCAAATTTAGGTAACACTGTATACTGAGGTCCACATATTCACCATTAACTAGTTTCTTACTAGCATCCATATTTGTAACATATTGCCTCTTTCTTAGTCATTGTAAACCCTTTATTGTGCTGCAATTAATGCACAACTTCCTTACTGTCAGTATGCAGTAATCAGGAGGTTACTGAGGGAAAACTCTTAAGGCCTTGTAGTTGTACAACGTGGTCATTCAGAATAAGGCATTAATAAATGCTTTACAATGACTAATAAAGAGTCAATACACTGCTAATAAGTCAATATGCATACTAATAATCAACCACTTAATGGTGAATATGTGTACCTTAATAAGTATTAGGCAAATTTCAACTTTTAAAGGAGATTAATTAATAATATAGACCAATTATGAATAGAATAATAATAATAATATTTATACTTCAGCACTGTGAAGTTTGCTTTGCCTTTACTTCAATAAACTTTTTGAAACAGTACTATTCAGAGAGATGAGAAATGCAAACATTAATCTGTATGTCAAACATGGCTCCTTTGGAGGGTGGTGTTAAAGGACAGTGATTAAATTAAACACAATACCAGAAATTACACACCAGACATGAATGTCACAGCCCTTCTTGTCTCCATCATGCTTGAGGACACCCATCTGAGAGTCCTTCACAATGCCACATGAAGTTGTTTCCATGGTGACAGCTCATTCACCTGCCTATGGATAGGCACCTGCTCGGCCTCTTATACATGTTGTGCTTAATGCTGAATTCTATAGCTCTGTAAGGAGGTAGGTGTGTGTGGGTGACACTGGCCTGTGTCCCAGAAAACCCAGCTCGCCCCGTGGGTGTGATTAAACAGACATCTGCTGTACTCAGATCAGGACTTCATATGTTCATGGTGTGCCAACACACTGCCCAAAGCTGAGCCAGGACCAGTGAGTGGGAAGTTTTGTCGTGTGGAAAAGGGTCAAAGTTTTACCGTGGAGAGCTGCAGTCTTGACGCCAGCTGCAGTTCCACAAGCTTCTGCATCACAATGCAGTCTCACTCAGCGTTTCTGTCATCTGAAAAAACGAGGCATGTTCCTGGGGTTTATCATTCATAGCCATGGACAAATCAGCATCCGCTACAGCTCTTTAAACCTTTCATTTAAATAAAGAGTACTTTGTGAACATACAAAACTGACAGCTCCCATGAAAATGTACCAGCACCACAGCGTGGGCACTTGATTTTCCCTATCAGTAAACTTCAACAAGCTTTTCTAATGTCATCGTTCCAACTTTCTATTTGTATTCTCTGCTGTCCAAAAACTCCTGCAGCGTCTGGTCCTCTCTGTCCTGCTGTTATTACAGAACTAAACACAACCCTCGATTCACCCAGGGAGCCATCTTTGGTGTCAAATGTGATGTTTAACCCACAGTGGTCTAGGGATTATGGGAAATGATGCTCGCTTAAAGCTGCTAAAAACAGAAATACTGAAGATTAGAGAGCAAAATAATGTTTTTATCTGAATGATTACTATCTTTTCTAAAAGAGACTGAAACACACAGCATACTGTTGAGTAAGAGGAGTTTAAACTGTTTTTGTTTTTACAAATATGGGATCTTCAATGAGAGGATGTCACTAAAACTACAAGAAACTTGTCTGAATGCTTTTGAAAGACATTTTTTAAATTATCTGAACGTAAGGTCTGCTTACTTTTTGTGGATCTCTCAACTGTCCCATCAGTGGATGGAGTTTCCTTCGTGCTGACAAACTGAATTAAGATTAGTGTCATTGCTGAGGCAGAATCCACTGTCTTGCAAGTTTTGTCCATCACAACCAGGCAGAGGAATACGAGCACAGGCACCCACATTAGTTGTTTTTGTCCATACAGTACACACAGTGAGTTCATAAACACGCAGGAACACACACAAACACACACTTTGGTTGTTGCTTTCGCTCTCCGCCCACCTGTGACTGACTGCAGCAATCTGGAGCGAGAGCGGCTGCCTTGTAGTCATTAAAGTATCAGCCATGTCCTGACATTTACTTTTACTTTTCCCATTTACAAGGAGGCAGAAATACCTGCTGTCAAACAATCTCATACACTCGCTTGCACGAGCTGAAGTCTGTTGTTGACGGTATTACCACATGCTTTGCATTAATCGAAAAACTGTTTTTGCTTCTTTTACTGAGAACCAGCTGTTTCTCTCACCATGCAGCAGCCACGTCTCCAGGTCAGCTCAGCCTTCTTCAGAAGTCAGACACTGAATTTGATTTATTACTGGTTTCTACATCTGCATTATTTGCTGCTTGGTCCCATCTGTACTGTTTGGAGAGATTCCCCGAAAAGACCTTTAAGCCCGAGCAGAGAGACAGAGAGACGAGAAGGGACAAAGACTCTTTGGCAGCAGATAACAGTTGTACTGTCAGCAAGACCAATGTTAGAATCAGTATTCTGGCTATTTCATTCTGGGTTCTTGTATATGGGCATGCCCACCAGATTTGTGAGGCTGTGATTGCAATGCATTATCTAGAGAGCAGAGTCAAAGGGAGGATTACAAATGGCAGCCCGTGCCCCATTATCACAGCCAGTCCAGAGCAGCACAGGAGAGTGAAACTGGCACAGGGACACAACCGAGAGGACACAATGCGGACAGAGACAGACAGAGGACAAGTTAAGTTGACTGTTTTAATCTTCAGGTGTTTACTACTCCTGTATGTTTGCCTAATTAGATCAAATAGTGAATATGTGGTTGCTGTGGCAACCGTTTTGGCAGCAGAAGCTCAAGTCGTTTGTGATGCACTCTGGTTTGGCAGCAGCAGCCACAAACAAAGCCTCGAAAATCTGGAGCTTCCAAATTGCCAATCAGCCTGATTAGACGTGACATTGTGTTTTCCCAGCAGAGTGTTCGGCGTTGTTATATATTTCATCAGCTATTTCTCCAACTCGCTAAGCCAGTCGCTCTCTGAAGATATGCTGTCTGTCTGGTCCCATTTCTCATTGGTCCGTCTTTAATCTCCCTTAACTCTGTCACTGCTTCTTAATACATTCTCATATAACCATCTTTGATCTGCGCCTGGAGGAGCTAAAAGAATCTGAAAGAGAGAAACTGATAAGAAAAGAGACAGATAGGACAACAAACAACAGTGATCACCTCAGGTCTGTGTATTAAATGGAGTGTGAGCTGGAGCAAGAACAAATATCTCATTTCACTGTAATGTGCTAAGGGCTTGTAGCTCGCTCTCCAGGCGTTCTTTAAACATTGTTTACCACTCTGATTTTAATGGCTTGTTGGCCACATCATAAAAAGTGACTCAATATCCACGACCCTCGGCTCAGCTCTTATCTCGCTCTTTCAGAGGGGTGAGCGCTCGCAGTGTTGAGTCTTAACACATAAATGGGACTATCAGCTAAAACGCACATGTACATGCTACAGTGATTTCAGGCATAGGCAGTAAATTAAGTAGTCACACACACACACATACACACACACACACACAAGCAGTAATCAATGATACCTGGAGCCTGCTGAGATGCAGAGAAGGGAAACATACAGTCACCCCAAGGGTATTGTTAATTTAATGAACAGATGAAGGCAGTCATATCAGCAACGCAGGTGAATTTCTGTTTAGGATGCAAAAGAAGCAATGGTATGGAAGAAGAGGCTATGAGGAACTAGTAGCCAAGAGAAATGATGATTAAGAACGAGTCAGTGCTGGCGGACAGAGTACTGTGAATTGTTACTGCACTAGTCTAGAAAGGCAGAGCCAAAACCAACAACAAGCTCAAAGCAAAATGAAGCTGTGAATCAGTGGAGTAGCAGTGTGTGAACAGTGCTGAACAGACCGTTTTCAAGGGGAGATTCACACAACAGTAGATCACAAAGAGAGAAAACTGAACGTGTGTGTAGTTTGTGTGTCTTGATTCTGCCCTGTGTGCCCCCGTAGCAAACGGGGCCGCCAATGATCATCGTAAATTAGGATAAATAAAATTCAGAGGATGTGAACAGACAGCCGTTGCTAGCGATCATAGCAGGAGCCCTCAGGCCAAATGCCAGCATGTGAAAGTGACAGTGGCATCAGAGAGTCTCGAGGGAGGGAGGCAGGGGGAGATACAAAGATATACAGACACCAGGCCTACAGAGAACACTTGAGAGAGATTGCTTGCAGAGAGGATCACTCAGCGATAAGAAAGTCATCCAATAATGAGGAGAAGAGAGGTCTGGCAAACAGGAGAGAGAGGAAAGAGAGGAAGAATAATGAATAGGGGGCATATTGACAAAAAAAAAACAAAGTTCAACGAACTTTTTTGCCTCCACACGCACACATCTCTTGACTTTTTCCTGGTCATTATACACAGTCCATGGTCAGCCTTTGCTGAAAAGCCTTTCTGGCTAATAAATACAGGCGATGGGTGAGTTTGGGACTTAATCATCTCAGGGTGTTAATGTCACAGCCTACAGTCAGACATGACAAACTTCCTGTACCTCAGCGTTTGGCTGCTCTGCTCCCTCCCCGAGGCTCTGCCACCACTGGCCTGCTTCCACAGTGGATGCTGTGCTGCAGTGTGTGTGTGTGTGTGTGTGTGTGTGTGTGTGTGTGTGTGTGTGTGTGTGTAAGAGAGAGGATGGATTAGTGTTTTTGTATCGAGATGGATAGGTGCTTTACTTTGCTTTCCCGTGGCTGAGTCAAGTTGTTTTTGTGTGCGGTAATGATGCTGCGGTGATTATTCCTTTCAGACGAGCAAAATTGTGTTAGTGTCACTTCGCAGCACCACCGAGTCTGGTTTGGGATTTCACAATATCTTTGAGGAGATTAAAAGCATTATATCAAAACACAGGCTCTAGTTGGTTTGGACTGTAAAGTTGGGGACCTGAAAACAACAACATTTTCGGAAATAGTCTTTTTTGATTACTTCCCAAGAGTTAGATGAGACAGTTAATACCATTCACATGTGAAAAGATATACGGTGAGCCTGAAGGCGATTAGCCTAGCTTAGCGTAAGACATGAAGCAGAGTGAAACGCCTAGCCTAGCTCTCTCCAAAGATCAAAATGAACTGAGCTCTAAAGCGTCGTTATTAAGCTTTGCCTAATTGATTTAATCCATACAAAAAAGAAAGTGAGTAGAAAACAACAGCTTGAAGTTTTAGGGGAGTTTTAACGTAGCAATTTTCTCGATGAACAACAGCTGAGTGCATTGGTGGCAAGCAACCACCAGACGTTACGTTGTAGTTTTTGCATTTATGTTTGTCGACAGATGAAATAAATTACAGATAATGATAGTATAGATAGATAATAATTATAAATATCCGGGTATAGGAGCATTTTTTTACTTTGGAAAGAGCCAGGATACCTGTTTCTCCATCCTTACAGTCTTTATGCTATGCTATGCTAAGCTAATTGACCCCTGGCCCCAACTCCATTAATACACTTACAGACATAATGGTGGCATCAATGCTCTCTTCAATCGCAAAGAACAATATTTCACCAAAATTTGAACTATTCCTTAAAGCATGCATGAGCTAAATATTCAGTGTGATTTCTTTTTCTGGCTTGTTTTTTAGAGCGAGAGGCCGAGCCTGGCAGATATGGAGACCCAGCAGCTACAGCTCACTCTAGCTCAGCCAAGAAGACAGTACAGGATGGTGAGTTTGGACAACATCATATTCATCATGGCAGAGAGGGGGTTTTTTTAGGGAATGGAAGAAGTAACATGTAGCCAAAAGCCGGTTGAGAGTGCAACCATCCTGTTCATGTTGTCACAGCTGATTTGGCTAATCTGATTTAGCTCAGATATACTGGGTTGATGGGCTATAATGATCTCAGTGATGATGTCTTTGTCTTACAATAACGAGATCAAATCTTTCATTCTCCTTATGAGGTTTAAGGGGAAATAAATGCTTTGATAGCTAGGCATTGATGTACCACAACAGATTGTAGCATCACTTTATACTGAGTTTAAATTGTTCTACTCTGCTGTCTCAGCTGCAAATCCTGTAAAACAGTGGGTATAATACAGCAGTGTTTAACACAATTAGTTCTCCATCCTATCTCAGGTTGTGTGCGGAGATGTCAGTATGGAGGAGAGAGATAACCAAGCTCACAGCTCGCCGTCTGAACCTGATAGAGCGTGGATAATGCACACTGGATGATCAAAGCTAGCCCCTTCAGTAACATGGAGCTATTTCCAGGGTTAGCTTCAGTACTAACATCATGGTCTGTTAGTGTTGGGTAACATGAGAATTGTAATTTGAGATTTAGCAAGTGGGCAGCAATATGCTTGGATTAAGATTTCTCTCCTCTGAACACAGTAGCATACCTGCCTGTTCCGGTGTGTTTGCTTGCAGCTTAGCAGAATTTAACAAGCTGGCGTGGGTGTAGTGGGCTGAAATGATCTGTAGTATTGTTTCTTTAGGATTACCAAAGGTAACACCAAATACATTCAAATTGCTCCAAGAACAGACAATACATTTAATTGAAGTGAAAGTATATGAAACATGAATTCAGTTCATTTACTTTTGGTCAGTTTTTGATGATGCTTTTATTTTTGTGCTCGCTAATTGAAAATGCAGAGGCACGAGTAATCGACTGTATGTTTAAAATGTTTAACAAAGCAGTGTGGGACTTCCAGTGATGTGAGGACTTCCTTATTTACCTCTTCACTTAAACAGGTCCTTGACTGCTGTTTAATTTGATGATACTGTAAAAAGCCAAGTTAATAAAATCATTCACATGGACATAATTAACCCAAAAATAGAACTGTATTAGTTCATAAATAACTAAATAAATCAACCAGCCAATTTGGAAACATGGCCATACATACATATATGTATACTGTATATACTTTGTGGGAGATGAACATGGTGAAAACACAAGTCTAATATACCTCTGTCACTTAACAAGGCTCTCATGTCAGCTCACCTGAACATGTTGACATGCTACACCTGTAACATCTCAAAGATAGCAGAACACATTTATTCATTTCCAGAGATAAACAATTTGAAGTGACAGTCAATGAACATTCTCCTTTCACAGCAAGACTCCAGAGTGCTGCTTAAATGATAACAGAGCTGGCAAATGGAAAACTAAATGGGGAACCAATTGGTAAATCAGATGCAATTTGAAACGTGACTGATGCACACATTGTGTTCTGTTCGTTAGGTAATTACAAAACCAATTACACGTGTTTTGATCTAATTCGGTGAGAGATAGGATGCATGGTAACATACAGTAATCCACAGTATCAAAGCCTCGATAATCTACAGGACGAGCCACGGCCATATTGTGCTGCTGTGAGATTCAGCCTGAATAAATAGCGTCGCTTTCTCAGTGCATCCTCATTTATTTGAGTCAGTTCAAACGCAGACATTTGGGTCTGCGGAGAAGGTTCGGTTATTTTTAGTTATTTACAGTTTTCTTGTTTTGATGTGAGCTCTGATGAAACCTACATTGGTTGCAACACTGCAGAGCTACGTCTCAGTTTTCAGAGAATCGTCGCAATTCAGAGATTTCAATGGAAACATATGCTTTTGATTGAGCAGGCATTTGTTCTGAAAAATAGTGAACATGTCAGACAGTGAATTGTAAATGCCAGACATCTCAGTAGCTCATGCAGAAATGGAAGCGAGTCACCGATGTTGACCCCTCATGTGCTATATGGGCAAACAAACCTTCCACATTTTCCTTTTTAATGGAACGAAATGTGACACTTTGCATTACATATCGTATGAATTCTCCATTCTTCACTTGTCTACTGTGTGCTGTGAGTCACTGTGTGGTGGAGTAGTCTTGCTGTGGGCATAATGTGTTCAGTTCAGCACATGGATTTAGTCTTTCAGGAAAAAAAAAACATAAAGAACAAAGAGATTGAAAAGGGTTTTTAACCTTAGATAAAGTGAATAGAGTGGGATCTTTCTCCTGGTTGTCTCTTCATGCTTTAGGCAAAAGGATGATCTAATGGACACACAGCATCACTTTTCAGTATCGCTAATAAAGTAGTGAACACAAGTGGCTAATAACAGGAGAGGAGAGCAGGGCTCTGATCTACTCTTAGGCCAGACTCAGACTACAGGAGTTGTAAAATCCTAACCGTGTGATGCAATGGGGTTGTATCACACACAGAGGGGGAAACTCCACACATATTCTTCTCTCTAATCTCAAACATGCACACACTGCAAGATTTGAAAATAATGGCATGTCACACAGTAGGGTTATTATTAAGATTATCGCGCTAGAGGGAGCAATGTACCCCCTCATGTGATCTCTCTTACATGACCTCACGGGGGAAGCAGATATAAACAAGATGGAGACTGATGTGGTGCAACGACTTGCTGTAGTCGCTTTGCAGTGAGAAAAACACAAGCAGACAGCGAAATGAGTCTGTATGAGAGAGACACAGAAGAACAAACACACTGGTTGTCTATTCTTCAGCCAAACCTGGTGATGAGATTTACTGTCCGTTTAATATCTGTCAGCAGCTAGCTATGGTTACCATTACCTGACGACACCATCAGCTGCTCAGGGACTAACGATGAACATTCTCTCATTGGCTATTGTGGTCTCACTTGGAAATTACTGATGTATTTACTGATATATTTAGTTATAGACATATCTGGGCCTAACATCAGTACCAACCAAGGTCCCAAACCAGATATCTCTTGCAATTGCAAGAAGTGAATTGGTGACAAATCGGCCCAAAATTTCTCCTGCTTGCCTCATTTACCTCTCTCTCCCTCTCTCTCTCTCTCTCTCTCTCACACACACACACACACACACACACACACACACACACACACACACACACATCCTTCAGCATCAGATTAATGAATGCCTCAGTCTAGGACAGTACAAAAACATTTAATTATCCCTGACACTGAAGGTGAGGCAAGAGGCCAGATCTGCCATCCACCTGTGTGTGTATGTGTGTGTGTGTGTGTGTGTGTGTGTGTGTGTGTGTGTGTGTGTGTGTGTGTGTGTGCGTGTGAGGACCGAGGAAACGAGGAGGAGATCACAGTGTGTCAATGAGCCCGAGAATCAGCCTGTAAGTCAAGCGCGTGGTCTTCTGTTGTGACCTCTCCTGAAATTGACTAAAGGTCAAGCTGACACAAACTCCTCGTCTGGCAGCGACACGTGGTCAGTTATGAGTCCAACGCGGCTTTAGAAGAAAAAAAAAGCTGAAAAAAAACAGACCACTTGACATTGTACAATTGTAAAAGAAAAAATCTTACATCAATAAAATAAAATTTTACCTTCTCGCACAGCTGCAAACCATTTACTTTGCCATGATGAACTCGCCAAAAATACGGTTGTAGCAGCTTGAGTCGGTCAGTGAGTTTAATTCTAATACAAGAGAAGAATCAATTTATTCTGCATTAAAACATTAACCATCAGAAACATTTTACGTTTTCCAATATAGGTCAGTGATGTGCTGTGGTCCAGACTGCAATATCTCTAACTATTGGATCGATTAGCACAACAACAGACATTCAAGGTCGCCAGAGGATGAATCCTAATAACTTCATCCCCTGCCTTTTCCTCTGCCGCCACCATAAGGTTGGCATTTGCGGTTTTGAGGAAAAAGTCTCTACAACTGTTCAGACATCCATGAGCCCGATAGGATGAATTGTATTAACTTGGTGATCCCTGATTTTTCATTTAGCTCCATCATCAGATGAAAATTTCACTTTGATTAGAAAACTGCACCGCAAACTTTATTCCTCTTAAACATCAACATGTTAGCATTGTCATTCTTAACATGCTGATGTTAGCATTTAGCTCAAGTACAGGTTGAATAAAAAAAATCAATGGAAAGACACAGTGTGAGGACAGATGTTTCATCTTGAGAGAAAAATGTGCATGTATCCCGAGCCTTTTTGACCTCCTTCAAGAATGTGCAACACTGAAAGGACAAAGAAGAGAAACTGGAAGAAAATAATGGAAAGAAGTGCAGCTCCTGTTGTTTCAGCTGTCAATATAAACAGACTTCTACACACAAGGTCGGTGCATCCGCCATAGCCAGCTAACAGCTAAAGTGTGGCTGCCTGGGGCAAACAAACACAGACTGCTAAGCGGTCCGGCATATTTACACGACAATTAACCTCACTGTCTGTCCGAGCACACCTTTGGTCTTAAAGATGGACTCTTGAAGTGATGTTCAGGTAGCCTGGCAGATAACATGCCATGAGATGAAACCCATTTCCTGACCTATTAGCCCTAATGAAGACCCCAGGAGCTTGTCTCACCGACTTCCTGTTCTTTCTTTGCAAGGATGGATGCAGCTGGAGATTCCAGCATCCACGTCGGCCATTGTGTGGGTGTGTTCCTCTGAGTGTGTGCATGTTCCTTCCAACCAAGCCAATTTCATGCATAATCTATTTTATTTCTGCTCCCTCAGTTCTCCACGATGATGCTTAGAATTGTAAACACACTTCAAGCAGAACAGGTTATGTGTAACTTTATTTAGACTGTGACAATTAGCAACTTCCACTTGAAATTAACGTCCTCATGTTTGCGCATGTTGTCCTTAAATGCATCTTTGCTCCACTGCTTTGAAGTTGTCTTCAAAGACTGTTTGATTATTTGCTTTCATAGCATTCCTTTAAAAATGCTTTGCTGCCAGCAACAGCTTCACAAAACATCCTCTTTCAGGGCTTTTCACAATAAAGAGTGTGTGTATGCGCTGTGTGTGTATAATGGTTGTGTGGCAGTGATGAATATTCAGTTTGTAAGCGATAGTCAATAGCCTCTCTCTCTCTCTCTTTTCTCCCATAAGCCACTGTGGCTTCTTCTCTGACATTCAAACTGAAGCAGCCTTTTTATCTTCTCTATTCCTCAGCTACATCCACAATAATATGATTTGCCCATGTTTTCAATAATTAATTTTATGGACGGTGAGTCCGTTCAATCACTGCATCCTCCCAGAGGCCCTCTCTGTGCTTTCATCCCTCCATCATTTCTCTCTGTCATCCTTCGCTCCGCTGCCTCTCATAGGCCAAACAGTCAGACCCTGAGGAACGTTCACAAAGCAGCGCGAGAATCAGATTTTATCTCCTCCTGATCTGTTTGTCTTTCTGTTCTTTCTCTCCATCTCTTGTTTTCCTCGGTAGCCCCCCAGGTGAAAGAGACGAAACACCTTTTTAATTAGTTTCTCAAAGCCAGAAAGTGATGCTCATTTTTCTAATAACAGTCGAGAATTTATCCTTTGGGAATGGTTGTTGAAGCTGCTGTTTATTTAATTTCAAATTTGTTTATTTGCTATTAGAAACAGTATCTGGGGAGAGCAAACAATCGAGAGCGATGGAGCACAGTGTCGATAAAGAAGCACGCACACACCCAGTACTCACAGATTACAAACCATCCCATTGGCCCGTGTCCGGCTCAGCGGCAGTTAATTTGAGGTCACCCTCGGCTCTTTGACAGGGCTTGTTGGTGATGTGGCCTCTTCTATTGGACTCTGACTATCTTTATTATCCAATCGCTGCCCTCCATTTTGGCGTCCATCCAGTATTAGAGGACACTGCAAGAGTGTTTTATCTTACCCTTCTCTTCTCTAGCCACATTTTCCTGTCTCTTAAGGAACATTAGGGGTGGAAAAAGAGGGAGGAAAATTCTCGAGGAGATAAAAACTGGATGAGTGGGGCAAATTACTGTCAACTTTAATCGTAATAAAATTTTACAGCTTCAAGTGCAATGTGCTTTTCTGCCAGGAATCCACTTGGAAGTGTTGCAGCAATTAAATGGCTGGAAGGTATGTTCAGGGTTGGATCATACAGTAGCTTTTTAATGGAGTAGTTTCTTTGTACACTGTAGACAATAAACTGCCATTCTTGCAGCTTGCCTGAATAAATAATGGTGCAATGATACAGCAACACTGACGCACTAATGCACTTACCAGTGTTTCATTTACTGTAGACTGATTCTGCATTTTCCATGTGAAGGCATGGATCAAAACCATGACCTTGTGTATTGCAAGGTATTGCACACTAAAGTTCTCCTACAGCGACAGTATCCATGTTAACAAGGATGTCATGAAGCACTGATTGTGATTTAATGACTGTCTACTGTGTCTGCAATTACCCCAAATAATTACTTGTGTTTGTAGGGTGCTGTTGTTCATGAGTCTTCACTAAAGCTTTCCTCAGTAGAGACATATTGTTGGACATGCAGTCTAACACATGATAGAAGAAGAAGAAAAATAAAGCTACACATGGGTATTTTCTGACACTGGCAGGTCAAGTGTATAAATCAGTTAATGTGTCATGAGTTCATTCCAGAAGCAAATATCCAGTATTTGAAACATTTACACTCCTGACTGCTGCCTCAGGAAAGAAACAACTTCTGTTGTTTAATGTCATGAAAATCATATCTTTTAGTGAACTTTGATATAGTGAAGCACTAAGCTGAATAAGAATGGGGATCTCAATTTTCTTATGCCACCAGTATGTTTGCCCTGTGGGTCCCTGCAGGCTCTGAGCTGTGGACATGGAGGGAGGGAGGTAATGAAAGTCAGTTTAGAACATACTTCATCTACAGTTGAGGAAGTGGATGCGTAACGATTCACAAGAGAGCGCTGTAATTGTGGTAAAAGCAAGAGCAGAATGATGGTGGTTTTATTGTAACACCACCAAACCTGCAAACACAGAGGAACAAAGGTACGGTTGCTGACATAATTACAGTGGTGAGCATTCACATATCCTTCACACATATACACAGCGTTTATGGATCCATTATGGATAATATGTACACATATTTAGATGTGGACATCATTTCACATGAGCTTGTTGTTGAAGATAACTTTGATCCCCATGTTCAGTCAGATGAAGTTTTTTTTTTTTTTTGTAAGATGCAGCACATCGTTTGATTTCAGCAGGGAATATATTTTCTTTTATGTACTTGCTGTGCTCGCTGAGCATGAGCTACCAACCAAGGAGTATATTGATTCCCCCCCAGTATATAAAAGCAGATCTGACCAGATGGTAGCTGGGTTGATGCTGGGCTTGCAGCAACAACAGAGCTTTCAAAGCATGCAGCAACACAGCAGTGAAATGTACAGCAGCCACGAGGTGTCCATGTCAACAGATTTTGAAGTCAGATTGTACCAGCACATTTCAATCCGAAAAGACAACTGTCGAATGGTCACAGCTTTAATTTAAGTGTACAGTAAAAAAAAAAAAAAAAAAAAAAAGAAGGTCATTACAACTGTAGATTCTCAAACTTAGCATTAGCTGTTTGGCTAACAGTTGACGAGGGTCACTATCACTCTGTTATCGCCATTAACACTGCTTGCTGCCACAGTGGCCTCCACCACCCCAACCTCCTGTTCATGCCCCCTTTATGCTGTGCAGATGAAGGTTGCTAACTGTGACAGACGCGTGGTAAAATCGCTGGTCGCCAGTCACAAACGGTGGTCCTGGATCACTCTGTGAGAGTCCACCAGTGGCCAAGTTAGAGTCCTGGCAACCAAAGACCAAAGGCTGCATAAAATTCTGTAAAATGTGACATGTCTCTGCTCGCATCACTTTCCAGTCTAATGAAGTCAGATGGTTCTAGCAGTATACGCGCATGCTTGTGTTAAGTTTTTGGTGTTGTTAACTTAAGATTTGATTTTCACGTACGTGTTAGGGGATTAGTTCTTCAAGCAAAATCCTCATCCCAGCTCAGATTGACATGACCATTTGTTCGAAAGGCATTGGCTCGTTTACACATTCATTTAAAGATTTTATTTTTTAGATCCAAACAAATCTTTAAAAATGACAACCAGCACCAAACTGAGTCAGATTCAGACTGTAAATATGCCCAACTTAAATTCAGTCGGAGGGGACATTTGTGTTCATTTGTTAATGATCTGCTGTTGTCTTGTCCCCTTGCAACCCTTAGCTGCAGCTCTGCCAACTCTTCCATCTGTCTCACCCCTACAGACTGGTAACCCAGCACCCAGGGGTCATCTGTCAACCTTACATATGGCCAAGGACAGTGGCTAGACAAACTGGTATTGGTGTCTATGTGCAGAACTGTTGCTCTTGCTCTCAAACTGCAACTGTGACATTACAGAGAATACACACACGGCTTCCTTCGCCTTGTTTTTTCCTCCCTTATCAGCTCCCGCTTTCAAAGCACTGTGCCTTCCCAGTTTCTCCATTCAGCAGTGTCTGATGAAGAATCATAATACTCACTTCACGCACACACGCAGGCACAAATCCTTTACACATGTTCATTTGGCAACGTCTTATCAGCAGCAGACAACCTTGTTCATTTACATAAATCAATAACATTTTCAAGGTAAAAATGTGGTTTAGAGTGTGAAAAGGAGTTTTACTTGGCACTTTGGAGTGAATAGATATGCAATAAAGCATGTCAAGTTATATTGCTCACGCATATTGACTTATTCACACACACGGATGAGAATAAAGTCATACTTAAGATTAGAAAGAAGAGAGGGGAATAAAAAGAGATGAGAGACTCGTATTGAGGAAAGTAAAAGAGAGGTGGCGAGAGGGTGCTGCAGTGCTCCTGCATTACAATTGATTGGCTGGTTTAACTGCCAATGCTGCTCACTCAAGCTTTAAATAGATGGATAAAACTCTTTTACCCTACACTCTTCTATTGGCTTCTCTTCCCTGCCTCCTCCTCCTCCACCTCCTCCCCCTCCTCATGCTGTCACTTTCTCCTTTCATTTCCTTTCCTTTCCTTTCCTGCCGTCTCTTCTTTCCTCTTTTCCTCCCCTTTCTCTTCTTTTCTCCTGCCCTTTATTTCTCATCTCCTCACTCCCTCTCCTCTCCTTTCCTCTTTGCTTGTCTTTTCTCTCCTCACCTGTCCTCGATTTCACATTCAGAGCATGATTGTCTCTCTAAATTAACTTTTTTTGCCGTGTATGAGAAAGTTTTATCTGCGTAATCATCTACATGTGATGCTTTGTGTATTAGTGTGTGTAGGTGGATAAACTGACTCGCTCATTTGTATGGGTGCGTCTGATTTCCAATTTGTCTGAGAGTGGAGGTCACGCGCTAATCCTAAATTGTCCTCCAATCCTCTGTTAACCAGATACGAGCCTCCTCTTCTTCTCCACATCCTTCCTCACTCCCTCTCTCCTCTCTCCCTTCATCTCTCATTTCCTCACGGTGATAAAGTCATTTTGCAGCGAAGTGAAATAAGATGGGTTTCCTCCAGCACTGATAGATGGAGGTGAGGACAGGCCCAAATAAGCAGGCGATGGAAACATGCAGCAGAGCAGACAGCTATCAGGAGGAAGGTTGACATATCATCGCCCTGCATTCTGAGGAATATAAGAGGGCACACAGACTGGTTAATGTGTTTTTGTATCTGTGTATGTGTTTTAGATTGTACAGTGTGCTGCTGAGTTATGACAAATGTGTGCAGTGTACTATGAATCTCTTCCCTACTATCTAAGCTTCACCATCTTTATTATGTGTATTCGCTCTTATACCTCAATGATAAAGAAAGCTCTCCCATATCCTTTGACAGCTTAAGATATGTTTAGAGTTATGCATGTTCAGATTTGATATGTGTAGGTGCTCATTCATTTGTATAGATGGCTGTTGAGAGTATAGCGTTACTTTAAGAGGAGACAAGAAAACCGCCATCGTGTCTGAGTCTATGGCTGATTTAACTCTGATAAACCAGCATGTAAACAGCAGTGCAGTGTGTGATTAGGTCAGAAACTAGTTGATGTTCACAGCAGACACCAGCTGTGGCTCAAACACAACCCATTAGGCTCCTAATGGAGACAAGGCCACTCACATTGTATGATGTTCGCAGCCACATGCTAATGACTGGTACATAACGCTTTGATCTGTACACTCTGTGCGTCTTAATTAACTTGGGATTTAAAATCATTTTTAGTTTGCTCACCATGGTGAGTGCATGTGGTCTCTGTATGTGCTTCAGATCCACTTTGTCTTTGATCTCACTTTATTAGCTTTGTCTTTCTTTGTTAGTTGCGTTCATTTTAAGTGCTTTTATCTTTCCTCAACACTTATCTGGTACAGCCTTCCTGATTGACAGTGTTACCATGACCACCGGTCATCTTCCTGATGTTGGCATGTGTCTCACTTCATTTGTAGTAATGAGGGTAACTAATTAACTTAGGTACGGGCCACACCTCAGCCTCAAATATTCCACCAAAACAAGTTTTCCCTATTTTTGCAAGGGCGCCACCACTGCATCCTGGGCTTTGCTCCACCCAAGACGATTCTGATACAAACAAGCTACAACATTTATTTCCAACAATTCTGTGTGTGCTCCACCTCAAGATCCACTCCCTCTTGTTGACACAGAGAGGCTGGCCACTGGATTCTGCTTCTTCTTCTTCTTCCATCTATTCCTTCAGGCTTCCACAGCAGCCAGTCTGAGCACCTCAGATAAAACCATTCAAGGCCAAGGTCATGTTAGTCTCAGGCCTATCGCTCCTACATTTGTAACAATTGCAGTGATCTCAATCAAGCTCATGCTTATCTCAGCTCCATTTCCATCTATTAATTCTTTTGGAGGCCCATAATTGGCTCGGGCAACTCAAGTCCTGAGATGGATCCCTTATATTGAATCTCCTCCTCCCTGGAATTCAATAGATCCATCTCAGTCTGGCCTAAATGCACAGCTCCCTCCCTCATCTCCTTCCTCACATCCGTTCAGCCATCCTCAACATCTCAAACTTCCTGATTTCATTAAACTGTTCAGCTCACATTGTTGTGGTATGGTCCTTGCTAGTGAAAAAGCTCTTGTCTCTCTCTTTTACTGCCACCGAGTCTTTTTCACCTCCTCCGCCTCCTGTTTTTTCTCTTTACTTCTGTCTGTCAAATGAAAGTGGGTTTGTGCTGTTAGCCTAGTGTGAAATGACACAATGGTCAGAGTCAATGAGCTGCTTTGATCTTTTGTCACCCTGGACACCAGCCAGCTGTGCCTGGCTGCCACAGCGATAATGTCAGTGGGGAGATTGATTTGGAAGAAGATGGGGTCGACGCTCAGAGAGAATAGTCCTCATTAAGCAGCTCACACTGCGGAAAACTTGACGTTTACTTCATACCTTTTACCATTCTCTTCTCTGTCTTTTTCTCCAACTCATTATTTTTCTGCCTGCTTCAGTTAGTAGAACGTAAGAATCTGCCAGCTAGAAAACCAAAAGAACAGCTCGATGCTTTGCTGCATCAGCTTTCAACTTCAGCAGTACAGTGTGCTGATTCTCCCTCTCTGCATGTTTCCGCTGACTTATTTTTGCTGTTCAGAGATTAAGTTTATCCGTGATGTCTACCCCGTAGGTCCAGATGTCACCAAGGACCCCTGTCTGAAGGTCCGCTGCCCTCCTCACAAGGTGTGTGTCAGTCATGACTACCAAACAGCCATCTGCACCAATCGCAAGCAGCCAAGTCACAGGTAAGAACCAATAATGTGACATTCAGCTGTTTCAGGCAGCTTCGGTTCAGCTTGTAGAGCTGGCCGTCCACTAATCACAGGGTGAGCGATTTGATCCATAGCTCCTCCTGTCCACATGTCAAGTGTCCTAAGTGTCCCAAGACGCAAAACCCCAAACTGCTCCTGATGATCAGGCCAGCACTTTGCATGATAGCTTGCTGCCATCGGTGTGTGAGTGTGCGTTTGTGAATTGGTGAATGAGAGGCAAATTGTAAAGCTGTTCACTTTCTCATTGTATTTGCTTTCACAGAACCTGTGCAAAATTAATGTTAATAATCAACTAATTTTCTATCTAAATGTTTTTTTCTATTCCAGTCACCTCATTTAAACGCAATAGCTAGAAAAGCATTGAGGTAGAAATTCATCTCTTTGGTGCAAACTGTGCTTGCAGTGTGTGACAAAGTGACAAAATGCAGAAATACACTAACCACACTTCAAATGATGAACAATTTAGTGTTGTATATTTTGCATGTTACATGGGCCATAAGTGAAGAAATACAGATTATTTTTGTCTACCAAAAAGTCTCACTCAGTGACAGAACATATGTTTGGGGTCAGTTAGACCCGACAGAGGTGGAACTCCCTTTCTGAAATGAAATTCAAATAACAAAAAGTCGTGTCAACACCAATCACAGATACAGAGCATGCTGTATGATAATCCATTGTATTTAACCATGTTTTACAGATGAGGTCTCTGAGACAGCAGTAATGTGACTTGCTCCACATCTGAAACATGTCTTCACTTCAAAATCATGTTTATTAAGCTCATTTTTAAGCAATTCTCATAGAATTTGGAAAAAAAGTATTGAAGTATCAAGATGATAAAACAATAGTGTGTTTTTAAAGTGGTTCAAGTAAGCACCAAACACACCATCAGTGTTCATTCAGAATGAAGGTTTTAAAAGAACAACAAAATGGTTGAGTTGTTCTTGCTTTAATGCAAGACTTTGCTCTCCTAAATATGGAAATATTAATAAGTTCAAGTAAAGACCTGTAACTTAAAAAGACTCAGAAAGTGGAACTTCAATATGCTAAAGACTTTCAGGGCAAGTTAGACAAATTACACCCAGCAGAAGCCTGTAATAATGTAGTATTTCATGTTTTGTGTGTTAACATTGTGTTGGAATCCAGTGTGCTTCAGTGACAGACATACAGACACATATTCTCTACACCAATTCATTTCAATGAATCTGTTTGCTCTTTTGGACTCTGGCAGCACCCAATTTGTTTGTGTTTTCAACCTTGTTATGTTGCCAATTTTAAGGTTTTTCAATTTTTCAGTTCAAGAAGCATTTCCCCCAAAAGACATCGGAATGTTTTTGTCTGTCCTGGATTTAATTGATTTCTTCAAGTCATTAGTTCCTAAGATACTTGGTTTTAACGCTGTTCTTTGTATTGCATTAATTACACGTCCTATTTGCTGCTTAATATGTCAAACTATTCACCTGAAATCTGTGTTTCCCCAGCATCACTAACTGATGCTCTGAACCGTGATATTATTTTATCTACAAGTTAAATTAGTTGCAGTAATTAGCATAACACGGATTCATTGTCCTCTCAGAGGGCAAATCAAACTTCTCTCTCTCAAGATATTTGCAAGCGGCTGTTGAGAAATACAGTTAATGTACACTATGTTGCAGCATCTACATGTAGGAGATGATTCATCATTGTTACTCACTGGTCATGCACACTTTGCTATTACTGTTGTGACGTGTAAAATCCACGAGCAAGTGAATTTTCTCCTCTTCTAAGAAGCTGTCAACACAAAAATCCCAGGCTTTCCTCTTGTTGAAATTGACATAGTTGATTAATTATACTTCTTGACTTCCCTTATTGGGCGATTATGTTTGGACATCTACATTAGCATGAAGCTATAATTCAAAAAAGGCTTGCAGTGTTAATTTGTATGCGCACCTCTGTCCTGCTGTGAGGGGGCTGTGGTACCGTCAAATCAGAGCCTTTGGAGATTAGAGCAACATGGAGACTCTCAGCAGGATGTTGAAGCACAGTGTGACATGAGAGAGAGAGAGAGAGAGAGAGAGAGAGAGAGAGAGAGAGAGAGAGCAAGAGAGCGAGAGCAAGAGAGCGATGACTGCCTTGCTTTCTGTTTGAGATTAATATGTCTACAGGTCATCTGTCCTTGCTTCTCTCTGTCTCTCTTAGTGAATAGTTGTCATGCATGCACTAATTTCCCTGGCCAAGTAAATCCCACCTTTCAAATCACACTAATAACTTGAGCACATACTTGTGCTCCACTGCATTTATGCAAAGAGCACTTGATGGAGATGAGGAGAGGCATTAAATAAGGTAGATGAGGGGGAACATCTCAAACATAAACCTAAGATTCATCATTCCTCCATCTTACCTTATACGCCAGCATTGTTTTATTTATCCGTGCAGTGTGCATATCTAATCTGCTGTGGTTCTGTTGGTGAGTGTGACATTTCTAAACAACCAAGAGTGACATTTTTTAGACATTTTCAAAGTCTTTGTACCTATTCAGTTTGTGTTCACAGTCTGTTTCACTGCAGTGTATGGAGATCCTCTCCTTCATAAGTTGGCATCAGTCAGGGTTGCAAGTCCCCTCTTTGAAAAAAAAAAAAAAAAAAAAAAGTATATTAGCATTCATATTGTGAAAAAAAAAAAAAAAAACCTAAAAACAAAATGCCTCTTTTTTTTTTTTTTTTTTTTTTTAAAAATAACCAGAAACTGTGGTCCACACTTGGTTGGTGTAGAATGATGGTCCCCTGTTGGTCATGTAGGAAAGTATGTGTGTGCTTATGTTTGTGCACCTATGTATTACTGACATTGCAGGGACATAAACCTGTTTACATGGTCACATTGTGGGGACTACTTGTTGGGACGAAATGCAGGTCCCCGTTATTTAAATCATTGAATTTTAGTGTGAAGACTTGGGTTGGGATTAGGTTTAGATTAAGGTTAGGGTACGGGTTAGGTTTAGGCAAGCTGTGGTTATGGTTAGGGTTAGGGTACGTCTCCAGGAAATGAATGTAATTCTTTTTAATGTCCCCACCAGTTTGTAGGTTTAGATTTCAGATTTAGGTGTGACAGAGGTTGTACGACTGTCCACATGTTCACTTCAGTCGCTGATGTTCACTTTTCATCATTTCTTGTTGTCACATTAGTTTCTCTGTAAAGAGTCTTTCTGGCTCTAATTTCATCTATGCTTGATGGATCAGGAGGCGGCAGGGTGTTCAGTGAGAGCACTTAGACAGAAAATTACTGCGAAATTTGGATCAAACTTAATTACACTCGTTATAGGAAAGGCCTCAACGGACCAATCAGGATTCACTCTGCTTCAGCTGACCCTGACAACCAGAAACACAGTAGAAAACTGGTTCTGCCAGTTTTGGTAATCTTCTTGTATGGAAAGTTATTACGGCACTTCAATTTTCTCTCCTACATGAATTTGTGAAAGCAGCATGAAAGTGCTATATAGAGCACATTAGAACGGTTTTGGCTTCGAGCACTGCAGATATTATTGTTTGTGCTGTATTTTCCTGTCTTTGCAGGAGACCTTGTCTCTGTTTTCCTGAGTAATGTCACAATTCAGTTTCATGACTCTCTCAAATTAAGCATTGTTTCGCCCCTCTCTCTGTCTCTCTCAGTGTGAAACCCAGGAAAGGCAGTGCAAGCCACAAGCATAGGCTTGAAGCAGGTGCTCATGGGAAATGTAGGCTCTGCTCAGCGCTGCAGTCAAGTCCTGTGTGTGGATCTGATGGACACACCTACTCCTCCAAGGTGAGACTTCCTTTTGCATTTATCTCTCTTTAAGCTTCACACTCGTCTTCCTCTTTCTTTATACTTTTCTTTCACGTCAAATGTCACTTTCCTTTTCTCAGTGTCTCAGCTAACCTTATTTTTAGATAATGTGTTTTATGTGTTTTCAACCATAAGATCAAGGCCGGGTTTGCTTCGAGACATCCAACAACAGTTGAAGAGCTGCTGAATTAAATAATTTAGGGTGCAAATAGTTCAAGTTATGTGTACTTTTCTTTCTTTTTCTTGAAAGATGATATTTTAATTTTCCTCAACTGTCACCTTTTCACTCCTCTGCTTCCCTGTCTTTCTCCTGCCGCCTCTCCTCTTCCTGCTGTCCCATTTTACCATCTATTTATTGACCCCTGTCCTCCTCCACTGTGTTGATCTCAGCAGTACTTTTCTCTGTCTGTTATGCAAATGTCTGAGAGGATTGTCAGCTATCAGGGGTCCTTCCAGCAGCTAAAAATCATCTCAGGACGATTTGAAAATGCTCTCCAGGCCTCCATCTTCTCATTTGACTGTCATCCCATTTGCAGCCACTGACCTCAGCTCATCATCTCATGCTCAGCTACGTTAAATTACACATAGCCACAAACTCCCAATGTCATGTCCTTTGTGGTTGGTCAAGAAGGAAAGGAAAGTCAGACTGAGAGTGAACTCTGGTGGCTGAAAAAGACATAAATAAGTGAAGCACTGTGGATCTGTCTGTGGTATCACAGACTGTGGATTATTATTGACATCCACATTCATGTTATTAGTTTTTGGTTGCCAGGGGTGAACAAATTTAGTCGTCTCTTGAGTGTTCAGCACAGCTGAATCAACATGTCACAGCAATATTGGCAAAGTAGAGGGAGGTATGAGCTTTCAGGACACCTGCACACTGTTGTCACTTGCTCAGTATTATTTATAATTGCAGTGTTTCAGTCAGGGATGTTCCTTAAACATACAGTAGTGCCAGAGGAGACAGAATCAATACAAGCAAACCTATGAGAGTAGGAGTTCAGCTGCGGTCATGTTTTCTTCGCCGGGAAGCTTGTTGTCCATCCACATCAGCCGTGTTTTTCAGCTCAGCTCTGCAGGAAATGAATGGACTTCCAGACGCTTGGTGGACATGTTGTTTTCAGTGTAAACGCAGGGTTAAGCCTCCAACTATGAGGTATGAAACCTGAGATTGGGAGCCTCAACTCCTCGTGTGTGAGGAAGTCAGGACATGGGCTTTCTTAACGACCTACCTGCCTGAAGCTGTGCTGAGGAGGAGAAGTGTTGAAGGAGAAACAAGAGGGAGAACAAAGGGAAGGGGAGGGCTGGGAAGTCCCTCTGCTCTCTGCGGTAATTTAGTTGGAGGGGTTCAGTTAGCTGGTGGAGTGATGGGTCCCTGTGGCCCAACTTAAACTCTGCTCACCAGTGAGCTGCTGGTCTCAAGCTTATTCATGTTTTATTATTACATTACATGCCTCCCTCATCGTAACCACACACACACACACACTCAATATCCTATTAAGAGGACAGTGCTCTTATCTCCTGAGAGGCTTCAATCCACTAAGTTAAGTCCATCACTTCCCTCCTCTTAAATCATCCTCTCCTCTCCTCTCCTCTCCTCTCTTTGCCTCTCCTCTCCTCACTTCACCTGTCCTCTTATCCTCTCCTCTCCTCACTTTGCCTCTCCTCTCCTTGCTTCTCCTCTCCTCTCCTCCCTTGTCCTCCCCCCTCCTGTCCTCTCCTCACCTCCCGTCTACTCTGCTTTCTCCTCTCCTCTCCTCTCCTCTCATTTCCTTGCCTCTATTTTTACTCCACCAAGTCAGGTGTTAAAACACTGTTTCATCAAAACCACATTAACCCCTGGAGAGAGACAAACATAAAGATTCATGGGGCCTCTCAGTGTGCTGACAGTGACTGGAGGAGGTCATCCATTTCCTGGGCTTTCTCTCTCTCTCCCTCCCCCCCTCTCTCTCTCTCCCTCTCTGTCGCCTCCTCCCTCCCCAGACAGCTAATTCAATATGTTGAGAACAGGACAGAGCGCTGTTCCTTTGTCAACAGATTTCATTAAGCAACATTAGCAGCGTTATCAAAGAGGTGACAGGGAGGAAATGATGGATTTAAATTAGAACATGGGAAATGAAAGTGCTGGCAGGATAAGGCTAAGCCTGCGTATGGCATGATATATGCATGTTTATGCACAGTCATGGTCTCACCCTGACAAAACATCGTCATCGACTCGCAAACAGAATTTGCATAACTCATTTCAGTTTTCATTATTCCTCTTGGAAGGATCTTGTAATTGGATTTTTTTCCCCCAACTAGCCCAAACAATTTCTTACCCCTCACTTACCTGAAATGAGATTTATACAGTTAAATTACATTCTGAAGTAGTCCATCTTACTTTCTGCATTGCATTAGGTTCGTACTGCAGTGAATAATAGAATGTCACTGGGCATCTCTGTGTCTAATGGCGTGTCTACATGGCTGTCTAATGGCCACATCTGTTCATCAGAGATAAATGACCAATCCTGTCTCAGCAAATCTTTTCCCTTAATCAGCTCAACAAAAAAGTTCAGTAGTCAAATTTCTTCTTTAGTTGGAACAACATACTTGGAGCATAACTGTAACATGCATCCTGTAACATGCATGTCCAGAATCCGAATTTTTCCTCTGTGAACTAAAGTGATACCCCAGTTTAGAGGTGCACTTCCAAGCCGAGATTACCCTGATGACATCATCTGGGTTGTTTTCTTGGACTTTAGAGAGCACCTCCAGACCCACAGAAGTCATTATATTATTTTACAGGCAGGCACCTCCCCACGATGACTCTGCTGATCTTATAGTGACTCCCCTGGAGTTCCCAGCCCTCAAGTCTGTGAAATAAAGCCTCCATTACTCCTTTTTTGTGTGTTTTTTTTTTTTTTTTTCCTTACAGTGTAAGTTGGAGTTTCAGAGCTGCCTGTCTGGGAAGACGATCTCAATAAAATGCAATGGGCTGTGTCCCTGTTTGCCTGGTCAGGAGCTCAGCAAACAGCCACATAAGACTGAAAAGGCTGGTGAGTACTGTAGCTCTTTGTTCATATAAATAAACCGATGAGTGACTTGTTGTTTTGGACAGAGCGCTCGCTCTTCTGCGATCCATCCGTCTGACTGAACACACAACTTCATTATTGGATTCAGGTCAAATAACTTTTCATTTAGGGTGCTACATAATTAGTCCTCATTGTGTCTCTGTTCATCTCATCCGTTGTGAGCTTGTGAGTCATTAAATATACGGTATAAACAAAGGCAGGGCCAATCAAAGCTCTTTTCGTCTTTTTCAATATGTGACAGGTATGTGTGGGTGTACTGTACGTATGGATATATGCATGGAGATGCTTGGATGGTGGATAGAGGAGGGAAGGTGGGATAGATAGACAAATGGATGAATTTGCAGACAGAGAAAAGGTTATCTGTATTTTAGCCATTTTCAGGTTCAGGTGGATGTCTCACAAACACACAGTTATGAAAGCACCACACACACACAAAACCCTTTCACAGGTAATCCCTCAAATTCTCTGGTGATTCACGGTGTTTCCATTCCTTTCCTGTCACCTCTCCGTTTACTCATGTTATTTTCTTCCCCTCCCAACCCATCACCCCCACACCCCCCCCCCACACACCAGTTTTCTGACAGCTACAGGGAGAAGTGACGGAGTGAGTGTGTGTGTCTTATTGTTTGTCATGAAAATGGGATTTCGGCAGATGGATGGAGAGATTCTGGAGGAGAAATGCAATCTAAAGGAAAGCAGCGCAGAAAAGGATGGATTGTTATCGTTACAGACTTCCTCTCTTCCAGATGGGGGGAGCAGTGGCATGGTTTTAAATACCTGTGCGTGTGTGTGTGTGTGTGTGTGTGTGCGTGTGCGTGTGCGTGTGTGTGTGTGTTTGTTGATGCTTATACCCTCATACAGTACACAGGTACAACATACGATAACACACACATCTTCTGCCCTCCCAGGTCTTTCCTAATCACTTGCTGGTTAGGAAGTATTTATAAGGATCCCGAGGTTCATCAAGCACAATTAATACAAAAGAAAAGTGTCTGCTAATTAATGACAGCCCTCTCTTTATCTTACACTCTGCTTCATTAGTTAATGGCTGAATGATGGAGGGAACAGAGAGTGATGGTGTAGCTTAGAAGTGTTTTACCAACTTGACTGCTGCCTAATTAATTCCCCTCCATCTTTACTCAGTAGAAACTATAATTATGTGTTTGGTTTGCTGAGAGCTTGGCTCGTGGAAGTGAACAGAGTGGATGAGTTTGTGAGAAGAGAAAGAAAATCTAGATCTTGGATAGTGTCATCATGAAGCATTAGTCTTTTTTTTTCACTGTCTGGTGCTCCGCTTTGACTTTCTTCCTCTAAGTTTTCTGTTTAAACTTGGTCTTTTCTCCTGTTCATATTTGTTATTGAGCTCTCTCGCTCTGTCTGTCTGTCTGTCTGTCTGTCTGTCTGTCTGTCTGCCTGTCTGTCTCTCCTTCTCCATCTCTCTCACTCTCTCTCACTCTCTCTCACTCTCTCTCTCTCTCTCTCTCTCTCTCTCTGGCTCCGTCTTCTTCTCATGAATGTGACTGTACTTTCCAGCATAGCCTGTCCTCAGACCATCAGTGAGATAGCAGGTCCAAATGTTTCTGCATTCAGAGGTAGCAGGGATGAGTGAAGTGAGTGTGTTTGTCGTCTCCCAACCTGATAGAATCTCTCATTAGATCAGCAACACAAAATGGTAAACAGATGGATGTGGCAGTAGGTGAGAAAAACACTGCGTGTGTCAGATTGTGTTCCTATGGTAACAGTCAAAAGATTGCAGAAGTTCGGTATGTGCAATCACTCCTCTCGGTTTATTGATAGCCACAGGTTCAAACTGAGTTTGTATATTCATACCAGGCTGGTAAATATCTCTGTTCACCCAACACCTGCGTCACTTTTACAGTAAACAGGGTTGCTGTTTCCACATCACAGCAGTGGCTGTAATGTTTTTTATTTTCACGCTGGAGATTCAGAATATCAGGTGGTGTGAACAAAATGTGAATGCTACCGAAGGGGTGGCCAATTTACCAATATGTCCTGATAAAAATAGATACTATCTATACATTTTGGTCATGTTACCATTAATATCACAACTGGGAATACTGGTAAAATGTATCATGGCTGTGAAACATCCAGATACAGCGTACCGTCATGTCCTCGCTGCAGTGACTCTGCCGAGCCCCCTAAGCTTTGATATTTTCACATACAGTGTTTTCTTCTGGACTCGTGTGGTCATTTCATTGAGTTCATCTTTGATTAAGGCACAAGAAGTCGAAAAGATGAGTATTTTTCCCCAATCACTGGAGTTAAATCAGACTGAATGGTCCATGGCATAAAAAAAGCTGCTCGCCAGGGAAACCGCACATTTTGCTGCACATCTGCAGTGACGTCAGAGCAGGTCGCCAACCGCACTGAAACACCTGTTCGGACCTCACTGATGAGGGGGTTTGAACTCACTCGCTCATTCACTCATTCACCTTAAAAGAGCAGATTCTCTTATGATGATTGAGGAAGAAGAGAAAAAGTTGTTGAAAGGCAATAAGCGGCTTTTATAAGGGAGGCTCTGTCTTCTCATCTCTCTCTCACTCACACCCTGGATTTTGATTGATAGTTGTAGATGACACAGTAAGTCTGTGCTGCAATATACTGTTTATTTGGAGAGCAGGACAAATATTGTTTTTTATGTGACGAGGCAGAATGGAGGGCTTCAAATATCATACTTTTTGAGTACCTTTGCCTCAACCACACTAATAACCTTTATTTTGCACAGTGTTAGTGGGTGTGTGGGGAACATATCGCTGTGTGTTTGTCAGTCGCATCTCTCCCACATGCTTTCTCCTCACACTCCCTTCTTTGTCTGTTGCTCATTTGTTTTCTGTCTCGGGCCTCCAATCTATCATTTCGCAGAGTCTTGGCTTAAAGTTCCACCTCCACTTTTTTCTCACATTTTTCTGCCCCTTTATTCATTACACAAAGGACTGTGAGGGATGCATTTTTTTATATTATAAATAGAGTTCAACCCTTTTAACTTTGGGTCAAATTGGCACAAATGGATACAAAGTCTCCACAGAAATGTAAATTTCAAAGACACACAGCAGAAACCTTCTGAAACGGAGAGAATTTGGGAAAGATTAAGCCATAATTACAGGTTAATTGTATATGTTAATTGCAGAATTTTGTCTAATCTTTATTTTAATGACTAATTAAGATCTTTCTTAATGATCACGTAACCCTGATTTGCTCAGAAAATCCATTGCTGCTGTTTGCCTGTTTGTCAGCAAAGGTTAACCCATTGACAGAGGCACTGAGATCCAATTTGATCTGTCATCCGCCCCTGAGGCAACACTGCTGTGACGCTGAACATCACCACTCTCATTTAAAACGACTCGAGCTGACACAAAGTGATCCTGCTGGGGATCGTGTGTAAAGACCTGTACTGCTTATGCTCAATGAGGTATTTTTTCAATAGTTAATTTTCTCTCAGCTACTGTTGAACAAAGGCATTGACAAAACAAAGAGAACTGTTAGAGGCTGAATGGGCTAAATCCCCTCGCTAAATTTAATTTTTCCTGGCAATTCTGTCTCACAACTCCACAGAGAGCGCGCAGGAGGACAGATTGTGTTGTCCTCTCTTCTGCCTCCACACTTCCTATCCTCTCCTAACACATGCCAATTGCTTAGGGATTTTTTCAAGAGTGCTAACCAGTGTGAAGTGTGCCTGCAGAGCATTTTAAGTCTGTACTACTGAGACCACAAAAAAGCTGCACTGGTCATTAGTTCAAACACTTAAAAGAAAGTGCGTTGTGGTTTCCTGGCAGGCAACCTCGTGTGGCCAGGACGTTGTTATGGTGATGTGAAACCTCCAAGGGAGAGTCTCAGGCGGATGGTTGGGTGTACAATATTGGCACCAGCGACTACCGTGCTGCGTTATTTCTCCCACTCACAGTCAGTGTTTTTCAACCATGACATGTTCACATCATATATTTCATTCAGAAAAACAATGCACATGCACGTCTACATTGTCCCGTAAGTCTGAGATATCTGTGACTGCGACAATATTTCCAACTTGGTGAAACTCATTACAGTCGACAAACCTGTGGTAAAATGGCTGGCTGGCCACCAGTGCGAGCCAAATAAATTAATATCACGTAACTCTTAGTTTCTATCTGGTTTCACTTGTTAGCAAAGAATGCATAACACAGCAAAGACACAGTTAAGTTATGGTATTTATCTGGTGTGACTGTAAGGGTATCAACAGAATCAGCTCCCTTGGAATAATGCACGAACAATCCCTAATCATCATCCCCTTCTGCCAGTATTTCATGAATGCAGCATTGACAATGTAGTTTTAGATGCTTGTAATGATCCAAAATATGAAGGCACTACACAGCCGTTGTTCACCTGCACAGGTGTTTCCACTTATTTAGCATAATTAGCCCTCTTCTCAGGACTGTTTGAGCACATAAAGACTGTCTTTATTGACATCTGTCACATAGACAAAGACCTGTAAGGATCAGCTTTTTTCATGTAATGAGCTTTTTTTTTTTTTGTCATTTGGCATGTCACAGTAGGAAAAGCACAGTTAGCTGCTTCTGTTAAGTTTTCACTTCGGAAATTTGTCTGGACCCAAAAATGCAGACTGGCAGACAAAGTGAGAAAAAGGAAGTTTATTGACAAAAATACTCAAAATTAAGGCAACCTCCTGGTGAGCCGCTCAGAGAAAACTGGGAATAGAGACAGAGCGGGATAACAACAGATATGCAACACCAGCACAGTCCAGGGAAACAAAGAAATCACAGATTAGCAGAAAAATATTCACAAGAGGATACGCTACACACAGGAGGAATCAGGACGGACTGGGAACCAGAGGTGAAGAAAGCCAGGCTTACATACTGCTGGTGTGATGAGCCTGATGTGATGCAGGTGCGCAGGTGATTAGGCAGGAGACAGCAGAGAGTGGAGGAAACCACGCCCAGCCTCAGACAGACAAGGGAACAGACAGACACAAACAACATGAAAGGAAAGGGGAAAAGGAAAACACAAGGGACAGACAGATGAGCAGATCCTAACAGCTTCAGTTTCAGGGCCCCTATGAGAAAATGTTCCAACTTCTCACTTATGACCTCTGTATACAGTTTCCTTTTAAGTTTCTGGTCTCAATCATTAGTTTCAAGTGTTGTTTAATACAGCACAACGTTCACTTTCTAAATTATGTCCCATTTACAGTGAATGTGTATGCTTTTGGGCATGGCTGCCTTATGATTGACAAGTCACCACCATAACATGTCCTCTGGTTCTCAGTCAGTGTGTGTCCTCCTCACCTCCACTCTCTCATCCAAACATGGTCACCTGTGTTTTTTCTACTATGACAAGTCAAAATATCTGCTGTTAAATAGTTTGAGGACTGTCCTTTGTTGGTCATATCCATCCCATAATCAACGCTTACGAAGCTTAACTTTCATGCTCAACCTGATCGTCATTCAAAACCTAACTCAAAGTCCATCCAAGCAAACGATTGAAGAAGGAAATACTTGATAAAATGAACTCACATTCCAAAACGGTCTCACTCCTATAGTTAAAACATCCACTCTCAGTCTTTGTCCCCGTCTCACTTCTATCTCTTCCTGTCTCCCGGTCCGTGCAGACAGTGTATTACTGATCATTATCTGGGCTAACCTTAACTCACTGCCAGTGAGATTGTTCTGGAGAGCTGATAGCTCGGGGCAAAGAAAATCAAACATAGCCTTGTATCTTTTTAATGAATCTGACCTTCTGTCTTCCTCATATCTCCTATCTGACTGTCTCGGTCCATTTCTTTCTCCTTCTGTTACCTTGTTAAGAAGTGTCACCTCACTCCGCAGCCTCCCATTTCTCCTGTCTTTCTTTCCATCTGCCTTTCATCTTGATCTGATCAGACCACCCTCCTGATGTCTCAAGGTGATCACCACCCACCTGTCTCCCTCTGGATTTAGAGCCACTCCTTCTCTTTTATATGACAAACTCACTTAATCATTTATAAATAACAAAGGAGACCTATGGAAGGATTCAAAGCCTGACTTCTCCTGATGGTTGGAGTTGCATATTAGGAAGTCTGGAGGATGAATTTATCTCACAAACTAAACCGGCCTGGAGGGATCGTCGCCATAAGTAACTTTGGAAAGTTGCACTCAGTCTCCTCCTAATGGCAGTCACGATCAGTGTCATGACTGTGGAAAATAACATGCAAGAAAACTGCCAGATGTCAATCCATATGGTCCATCTTTTGTCATGTCTGTGTATTTCTATTTCAGTACATTTTAAAACACCATTATGAAGTTTGACTGGCTTTATTTTGGCTTGTGTTTCACCTTTTTATTCAGTTATTCTGCTCGTCTAATTAAACAAATGACTGATCATCCTATCGTAGACCTTGTGGTATCGCCTCAGTAATTACAGACAAGCCACCCTACCCTTCATGGATCATGAATCAAATCAGCAGCAACTTCAAGCATGAGATGAGAAACGTTTGTTTTCCAATATTCAACTAAAACTACGATGTTTCCCTCAGTTTATCCCAGAGGTTTTCAGTCTGAGAGGTACGCCTCCACACGGGGGAACAGGACAATTGAGATACGTGAGGCAATGATAGTGCATGAGGTGAATGTTAGTTATCGTAGCTTGTCCCACTGATTTGGACCAGCTTACCAACACATCACCAGTTGGAGCTGCAGCAGTGGCTGTGACACGCAGCTCATGGAGACAGTGAAGACACTTTAAAACCTTCAGCGCCTGATTGCTGTGATTTGCCTCAAAAATGGCACTTATCTCTGAGTCATAACTCCGTCAAAACTGAACACACAGACATTGTACATAGATTTTCAGTGACTCACAGCTTCACGTCCATGAATCTACTTAGAAACCATTGAAAAAAGACACTCCTTAGAACTTCAGAAGTTGACTGAGTTTTAATGGGCTGAGCGTAACAAATCCACCCAAGCGCTCCTCTAGCCCATCTTATATGTGGCTTTTGGTCCTGAAATGGTCTGATTGGTCTCTGTCTGTTAGTAGAAGCTCACAACAAATGAATTGAGTCACCATGTAGAGCTTTTGTATTGCGCTCTGTTTTGCCAGGGGAAAGCTTGTTTCAACATTATATCTTATGTGCTGGCTCGCAGTTTAACTTTACTCTCCCACATACCAGTGGCAGTTTATGTGTGTGTCAGTCTGCAAGCAAACGATGGCTTGTGGGTTTTTTGGCTGCCAGGTTTTACTGATTTTAGTTCGCAGACATGAAAGACAGCAGAAGCGAGGAAGCGTTGGGTGAGAAGGCAGGAGAGAGGAAGGAAGAGGGATGAGAAGGTAATTCCCAACCATGATTCACTGTTTGATATTTGACGCAACGCTGATCGATTCTTCTTCTTCTCCTGTGTGAAGGCAGCCAGTGTGTCTGGCTGGCTGTCTACTATCATTTCATCCTGGCTTCAAGTCCACTGTCAAACAATCTGCGATGGGTTGGAAGTAAAGCCGATAGCATCAGTTCTGGCAACTTTGACACCGTATCTCTGTTTCTGTGCACAGGAGCATATCTGCTGGAACAATTAGGAAGGAGCTGTTTGGCTTAAGGATACACCAGTATTCATATTTGAAGCAGAGAGGGAATTTTTCTCTCAGATCTGGAGATCTGAAATAGCAACTTCTTAGTCAAACATTTCTATCTGATCTACCAATTTTATATCACCATCTCTTGTAGCTTTTGTTGCATTGAACACTTATGAACGCTGCTAACACGCATATGAATCACGAAATTCAAAACAAGAGACCCTTCAGTTCCTTGAATCTGATGATGTGCCAGCTTTTTCGGTTTTGTTTCTCTCTCCTGTGTCCTCAGCTGAAATGATCATTTCTTTTCTGTTAACAGAGGAAGTTGAGTCATGAGTAGTTACAGGTGGTTGCCTTCATGAAAGGGCAGTTTACTCAATGCAAAACAAAGGCCTTCTGAGAATTTGAGTTTGGCAGAGCCCTGGATAAAAGCTATGAATCGAGAAACAGTCAAATTAATTAAAAACATTGCAAAGTTAATATCTGCTTCATTGAACATGAGATATGTTTACATAAATTTAATTAATGAATAATAGCACTGTTTGTCTAATTAGTAATGGCCAAGGCTTTAGATAATGAGCCAAATAATTATTCATTTAGTTCCAATCTTTTTGACCCTTTAAAATGAAACAATGTCTAATTTATTCCCCTTATCGCATGTTGCATATTATGTGCTAGCTGTAAGCAGGTCTAATAAAGAGGTATTTTTCTTTCTCGGGTTGTTGGTTGTTTCACTTAAATAATGATTTTAGGCATGGAGAGGTAAAGCTGTCAGGATTTTGAAAGAAGAAAAGTCAATGTTAGAACTATGTTTTTCTCCTCTCCTGTTCTGTTGATTATCTCATGACCTCATGAACATTAAACTTGTGACTCCTTGCAGGAATACAAACACCCAGGCTGGAAACTACTGAATTGTACGGTGTTTGGAAAGCCGATTTGATATTCATGGTTTTCAAAGGAGGAATTGTATTAACTTTGGTGATCCCCTGATTTTCAAGGTTGAAACTACTTTGTCCAATGCTTACTTTTATGCCCCAATACCTTAAAAATGAATGGCATTGACATCACCTCAGGTGTACTTTGTGAACAACACTAATTAGCAAACGTTAGCATTCCAGCATGCTAAACAAAGATGGTGAATACACTGAACATTACATCTGCTAAACATCAACATGTTAGCATGATAATGTTGGCATTTAGAACCGCTTGTATGGCTGTAGACACAGTCTTGAATCTTATATTTGTTTCCTTTGGCCTGTACAGCCTGTCTGTAGCCCGCTGAACAA